>NC_133331.1:276248455-276428633 GCF_042186555.1 Aquarana catesbeiana | reverse complement strand
CGGCGTAACATTATCTTTCACAGTATAAAAATAATTGGGATAACTTTACTGTTGTCTTATTTTTTAATTCAAAAAAGTGTATTTTTAAAAAAAAAAAAAGTGTGCTTGTAAGACCGCTGCGCAAATACAGTGTGACAAAAAGTATTACGACCGCCATTTTATTCTCTAGGATGTTAGAAAAAAAAATGTATAATTTTTGGGGGTTCTAAGTAATTTTCTAGCAAAAAAACTGTTTTTAACTTGTAAAAACCACATCTAAAAAAGAGGCCGGTCTTAAAGTGGTTAAGGTGCTCCAAAATATGTCATCATAAGTTTCACCACACATAAAAGGTGCTTCAGTGCTGCTAATCTTGCGTCACAGTGCTGCATGCATTGCTCCGTGCCCAGTGTCACTGACCAGATGCCTTTGACTTTTGTAAAACAATATTTGGGGGTACCCAACGCCTGTAGGTATAGACCAATTACCATATACAGTTAGGTCTAGAGGTCGACCCGATAGGGGTTTTTTATCTGGCTGACGCCGATATTTAGAAATCAGGGCGGCTGATATTTTAGGCCGATTTTTCTTTTTGTGGCAGGTGGCACTGGCAGGTTTCACACTGATATGACAGTTTCACACAGTTACACTATATGTAACTGAATGGGAAAAAAGAGAGACCAGCTGTCAAAATTCAGCGGTGATGTCGGGGGTGGGCGGGGCCCTGCAGCTATCAAACACCAATCAATGATTGGGCTGGTTAAGTAAAGGGGCTGGCCGCATACACGTAGCCGCCCACCCAGATCCCATCTCATTGGCTGGTGTTTGATAGCTGCTGGGTCCCCGCCCACCCCGGGTCCGGCCCACCCCCGACATCACCACTGAATTCTCACAGCTCCTCTCTCTCTGCATTCAGTTACAAATGTCAGTTTCACATACTGAGCAGCTCTGGCAAGCGTCAAGCGCCTCTCTGCTAGTGGAGTGTGGGGAAGGGGAGGAGGAACACTCGTGGGTCGATGGGCACGATGCGGTCAGTAAATCGGCCGATGCTGATTTCTTAAAAAAGGCCAAATATCGGCCGATATATGAAAACCACTCTGGCTGGAAACCTTAATGTGATACTAAAAAAAAAATAAATTAAATTATATTATAATATAATTTTGCAGAGAAATGTCCCTTGCCTGTCCCCCTGCCAGCACTGCCATCTCCTCCTCTGGAGGCCCTCCTAAGCAAGCCAGGTGCTAGGGAGGTACCTGAGCATGCATGCTCCCAAGCCAGGCTGTGAAGGTCTTTAGACACACACAGCACCAGTAAGCCACACCCCTTCTCCCTCCTCATAAGAGTTTAATAGACAGCAGCAGAAGCCTTATGGCTCCACTTTTCCTTGGTTTATCCTGTGAAGGCAGAAAGTTGGGGGGGGAGCGGCGCTGGAGCTGGAAACAGCACTAAAGTGGTGCAGAAGCCAGGTAAGTGTTTAGGGATGAGGGTGGGTAGGACTGGAAGGAGGGCATATTTTTACACTAGACTTTAGAACCACTTTAAAGCCTAACTCCGGGCAGTGATGAAAATACTGGCCCAACCTCAGCAGATGAAGATTATACTGCTTATAATGAACATGCTTTATTCCCACCAGTTCTGCTTGCAATGACTTGTCTCTTAAAGCCGTTTTTCTTACCAGTCTTGTCGTCGCCCCCCTTTTTTCAATATTACCACCCAATGCAGGGACCGGTGGCCTCATCCTATCCTGATAACGTGAACACTGGTCCTGCATTGTAATGTAGGAGTGTCCACTGACATGCCAGAGCTGGAGAGTGGCAGAAGGGAACGCTAGCTTTAGCTGGACCTGGACTGTGGAGTATTACTCTGTCAGATCATCCCCTTGAAAATCAAGCAATGCATTTATAAGGGGGGGGGGGGGGTTAAATTATTTTATCACATCTTCTTCAGGCTTCTTTAAATCAGAATAAACTGCAAGGTTGTCAGGATTACATTAGGAGTGCAGAGAAAGGTGGACTGCGTGTTTCCCCACATCCAGTTTGCATGACAGGAGAGTGTGACTGGGTCTCAATGCAAAGCGCACTGCAGAAGAGTCCTGAGTGTCTTTGGCTCCGTTTCAGGCCCGAATTCAGCCACAAATTTGGACCTGAAGTAGTGAACGGGACGCACCGGACCCCCTGCTGGGAGCCGCGCTGTACACAGTGTGAACCCAGCATTACATGGCACATTCTCACAGATAGGAAAGTTTGGTTCTCAAGCTGGATTAGAATAGTGATAATAGGATTCCTGTAGCCCTCCAATCACGATATGATTGGAATTTTCCTTCTACAAAACCAATAGGTATTGATTAGTTATGGAAGTTTTCATTGCAGAGCGCACACACACACACACACACACACACAAATTTAAATCTAGAACTTTTTATTCTGATAAATAATCTATGTATGGGTACATCAGTGGTGGCTACTTCATTAGGGGTGCAGGGGCACCTGGCCCCTTATCTACATGTAGGGCACCGGACGCATAGATTTCAATGCAGCTTTTTTATTTGAAGCACATGATTAGAGCCGGAGGCTCAAACTGGCTTCAAAAAAGGGTGGGCTCAGGGGGCAGAGCCCACCCAGTTTTGTGACAATAGCGAATTAAAATTCCCTATAGTCTTCCTGCTTCTTCAATCTGGGCTTAAGACCCGCTTCCTGATTGGGGGAAGCCGAAGCTGCCCATGACCTTGACTGGGTAAGGACGGGCGAGCAACGGGTGGGGTGGTGTTTAGTTTTCCCAGCGACGGGGGGTGAGGGGTTTGACTGATGGACCGAATGGGGGGGGGCTGGCACGTAGTTTGTTTGCTGCCCCCACAGCTCCAAAAAAATGGAGCACCAGCCGCCACTGGGCTACATTTACTCACACTGCAGTCCTTCCCTACCTGTGTGTCCAGGTAGATGATCTTTTCCGGGCTGATAAAGAAGTCAATGCCGCTTGTCTGATTCCCGGCTCTCTCCCTCACCTCTTGACTCTGCATTCTAAAGACATATGATCTGCAAAACAGAAAAGTACACAAGGCCTCTTGGTTTTAACTTGTTCTAAGGCAATCACTGTACAAGAAAGTAGAATCTCTATTGGTCTTCCATATTGCACTGGGAACTATATACCCAATGTGCATGCCATTGGACTCCTTCTCTAGTGTAAAAAGGGGGCCTGTGCCTAAGACCCTTGTCCTGCTGTCAGCTTCATCTTACTGACTTTCGTTTTAGAGAAAAAAACGGGTGTTCATATCACCTTTACAGTCCCACTCCCAAGGGGGAGAATTCTTTGTATTTAACCACTTGCCGACTGCCACATGTACATTTACATCGGCGGAAGGGCACGGCTGGGTAAATGGGTGTACAGGTACGTCCCTTTGAATTTGCCGCCCTGTGCGCGCCGTGCGACCCTGCCGCGTGCTCCGTGAGTAGGATCGCGGGTCCCGCAGACTCGATGTCCGCTGGGCTACCCGCCATCGTCTCACGGAGCTGAAGAATGGGGAGATGCTAATGTAAACAAGCATCTCCCTATTCTGCCTAGTGACACTATCACTGATCATAGCTCCCTGTGATCGGGAGCTATGATCAGTGATGTGTCACACACAGCCCCTCCCCCCCACAGTTAGAATCACTCCCTAGGACGAACTTAACCCCTCCCTAGCCCCCAGTGGTTAACCCCTTCACTGCCAGTGTCATTTTTACAGTAATCAGTACAATTTTATAGCACTGATTGCTGTAAAAATGACAATGGTCCCAAAAATATGTCAAAATTGTCCAATGTGTCTGCCATAATGTCGCAGTCAAGATAAAAATCGCAGATCACCGCCATTCCTAGTAAAAAAAAAAATATATTAATAAAAATACCATAAAACTATCCCCTATTTTGTAGACGCTATAACTTTTGCGCAAACCAATCAATATACGCTTATTGCGATTTTTTTTAACCAAAAATATGTAGAATACGTATCGGCCTAAACTGAGGAAAAGATTTGTTTTTTTATCTATTTTTTGGGGATATTTATTATAGCAAAAAGCAAAATAATGTGTTTTTTTTCAAAATTGTTGCTCTATTTTTGTTTATAATGCAAAAAATAAAAACCGCAGAGGTGATCAAATACCACCAAAAGAAAGCTCTATTTGTGGGAAAAAAAAGAACGTCAATTTTGTTTGGGAGCCACGTCGCATGACCGCGCAATTGTCAGTTAAAGCGACGCAGTGCCGAATCGCAAAACGTGCTCTGGTCTTTGGCCAGCCAAATGATCCGGGGCTTAAGTGGTTAAAATATCTTCCACATCACACATCCTCATGCAGGTAGTCCCATTCATCTCAGTTGTGATGCAACGGCTGCATGGACATAGACGCTGATCCCAATCTGACATCCAGGTGTGGGTGTGTGTCCCTGAATGCACACGGTCTACATTCAGGGACTTGCACACATCCGCACCCACACAGATGTCTGATGGGGAGCAGCGTCTGTCTCTGTGCACCCGCTGTGTCCCAACTGAGATGAATGGGATTGTCGGCATAAAGGATGCATGGAACACCTGTACATCACCTGCAGGCAAAACACGGCCCTCACACACGTGTACTCTTAAAGAGGCGTTCCAGTCAAAAAAGAAAAAAAAATTAAAAGTCAGCAGCTACAAATACTGCAGCTGCTGACTTTTAATTGGACACTTACCTGTCCCTGGGTCCAGCGATGCGGGATATCGAAGCCCCGCTTGTCTCCCCCTCCGTTCAGCGGCGCCGGCATTGCAACTGTTGGGCGCCGGGCATTGCGCATGCGCGAGGGGCACCGAGCGGTTGGCTGCTCAGTCACCTGGGATCTGTAATGGGTCCCAGATGATTGACAGGAGGGAGGAAGCAGAGCTGAGCCCTTCCTGTGCTGAGGGGGAAGTGATGATTGACAGGAGGGAGGAAGCAGAGCTGAGCCCTTCCTGTGCCGAGGGGGAAGTGATGTCACCAGCCCAGGCACTGGAAGAGGCAGACTACGAGGGACCCCCTAGCAACAGGCATTTAGAGGTGAGTAAAAAAAAAAAAAAAAAATATCCAAATTTTTTTTGTATTTTGTTTTAGGATTTTTCATGTAGTTTTGTTTTTTTTTGGGTGGAACCCCACTTTAAGTATGCCCATATGAATGAGGCCAAATAAATAAGATTAGTGACAAGTTAATGTGTATTAAAGCCCAACTACAATGTTTTTCATTTCTTAAAGTGGTATTAAACCCAAAATCAATAAATGTAATGTATTGCAGCTTACCAATCATTAGATCAGTTTTTATTTTCATTGGCTTTTCCCCCTGTTTTCACCTGGTGATTTGCCCAGTAACACACCTCCTGTATTAGGCCCCTTTCACACTGGGGCGGGTGGGGGCGTCGGCGGTAAAACAGCGCTATTTTTAGCGCTGCTGTACCGTCGTTCTTGCAGCTGTATTCGGCCGCTAGTGGTGCGGTTTTAACCCCCGCTGGCGACCGAAAAAAGGGTTAAAAATCACTCGTGCAGCGCGGCTATAGCCGCGGTATTGCCGCGGTATAGCCGCGCTGTCCCATTGATATCAATGGGCAGGAGCGGTTTGCTCCAAAGAAGCGCTTTGCAGGACTTTTTTCATCGTCCTGCCAGCGCGCCGCTTCAGTGTGAAAGCCCTCGGGCTTTCACACTGAACAAACAGCGGAGGCTGTTTAGGGGGCGGTTTGCAGGCGGTATTTTTAGCGCAATACCGCCTGCAAACCGCCCCAGTGTGAAAGGGGGTCTTAGTGAGATACACGCTGGAGAAATGGGCACAGGAGGCACAAAAGACAGCAGCATTTTCAGTCTGGAGAGCGGGGGGGGGGGGGGGGGGGGGGGTGTTAAATATATTAGCAGACTAGCAGGGCCACTAACAAGTGAAAGCCAAACTCCAATACTTTGTAATAAGTTAAGCAGACTGTTTTTTTTTTTCTCTTTTGGGATAAAAGTTTTTTTTATTCTGCTGGAGAATTTGTGCTGTAAAAAAAAAAACTAGCTGGCTGGATGACCAGATGCATATAGAAGAAATAAAGTCTAGAAAAGAAAACAAATGCAAACATCACATTGAAGAATCGGTAAGCTGCAATATAAGAAATGTTTAATACCGCTTTAATGAGTACTATAGAGTTGCAGTTTTATGTCCGGTGTTTATTTCTGTCTATGACCCCACTGGGAAGCTTTTCACTCACTTAATGACTTTCTGATGCCTTTGCAAAAAATATGGAGTGCAAAAATCACTGGAATAGAAAGGAAAGGACACCAACAAAAAACACTTTAGTCAAACCTTCCTCACTCAACTGAAACTTTATATTTCTATTGGAAAGATTTCCCATCACTTCTTGTGCTGCCAAAAGACAAAAACTCCAGCGGCCGTGTCTCCTATTCTTCCTCTGTTCCAGCATTCAGCACTTCTGGGAAGGTTAGATGTTTCTGATCCCTGCCATGCACTGCGATTCCATCCATTGGCTTCAATGTTGAGCCCTGTAGTGATGTAGAGGGTCGGAGACAACAAGGCTCCTGGAGCACTGACTACAATACCTACCCCTTAGAACTAGGGTTGTCCCGATACAACTTTTTTAAGACCGAGTACAAGTACTTTTTTTCAAGTACTCGCTGATACCGTTTACCGATACTTTTTTTTAATGTCATGTGACAGTTTGACTGATGGGCACTGATAGGTGGCACTGACTGATGGCTAGCACTGACTGATGGGGACTGATAAGTGGCACTTATGGGCACTGACAGGTGGCTGGCACTGATGGCTGGCACTGAAATGCAGCAATAAATGACATGAGGAAAGGCCTGCCTCAATAAGCAGCAGCAGACATCTTGTTACACCCAGCTCGAACTATATGGGCTGGGTGTAACAAGATGTCCGCTGCTGGCTTACTACAGCCGAGAGCAGGGTGTACCAAAATGGGCGTCGGGATGTTCAGCTGCCAACCCTCTCTCTTTTATGTCTCTCTCTGATGTCTCTCTCTCTCGTATGTCTCTCTCTCCCTGATCTCTCTCTGTAATTTTGTACCTGGTTCTCCGGAGGAGATAGGAAAGTGAAAGTAAACTCAGCTTTAATCTCTGTCACAGTGAGGCACATGGCAGCAGAAGACACGCCCTCTTCGCACACACCCGCCCTCTCCGTCCACACGCTGACTCCGCCCGCCCTCTCCGTCCACACGCTGACTCCGCCCGCCCTCTCCATCCACACGCCAACTCCGCCCGCCCTCTCCATCCACACGCCGACTCCGCCCGCCTTCTCCGTCCACACGCCGACTCCGCCCGCCCTCTCCATCCACACGCCAACTCCGCCCGCCTTCTCCGTCCACACGCTGACTCCGCCCGCCCTCTCCGTCCACACACTAACTCCGCCCGCCTTCTCCGTCCACACGCTGACTCCGCCCGCCTTCTCCGTCCACACGCCGACTCCGCCCGCCCTCTCCATCCACACGCCGACTCCGCCCGCCCTCTCCATCCACACGCCGACTCCGCCCGCCCTCTCCATCCACACGCCGACTCCGCCCGCCCTCTCCGTCCACACGCTGACTCCGCTCGCCGACCAGGTATCGGATAAGGCATCGGGAGCATTTGTGCGAGTACAAGTACTCACGCAAATGCTCAGTATCGTTCCCGATACCGATACTAGTATCGGTATCGGGACAACCCTACTTAGAACCTCACGGTGTCACTTCATTTCTTACCTCTGATCGTCATCTGGAGAGTTGGCAGAAAGAAGGGACATCATTGTGGACTTCCCCGTACCCTGAAATCCGAGAACTCCCACCACGAGGACATCTGTCTGGTCCAGCAAATACTAAAAACGACAAGAAAAGAGTCAATAGTAGTAATAATGGTTGGTTGTTATACCAACGATGATCTCCTTTTCTCTTTTTCATGTTGTGTTTTCATAAAGCTGTGTGGTCTTCTCCATGGCTGCTCCAGGTTTCTGGACATTCCTTATGTTTAAAAGTGTGAGCCCTCACAAAACTGAGATTTTACATTTTCAACTGCTGAATTGTTTTCAGCAAGTACAAAAAATTCCTGTTGATCTCGTCAGAAATGTGTCCTTGTCACTTCCGAGGAGATGAACGGAAAGCACCAACAATGTTCTCATCCTTCTGGAAACTACTAATCTCCCTAACCCCGTGTAATGGAGATGGAGAAGAAGACTTGCTGTCCGGTCACAGTAGAATCACTGTGAGTGGGGGGGCAGCTGCAGGCTTAGTAATGTAAATAAACGTTGTCAGCCAGCTTCCGGGTTTGGGACACACATTCTCCCTGCTGTCTCGCCCTGTGGTGTTCCAGCAGGATTTTGTCAGCAGGTCCTGGCCAATGATTTATGGCTGAGACCTGATGATCTGCTGTGTCCAATCACAGCAGAGAGTCCTGTGTTTACAAACAACATGGGGGCTCTGTGCACAGTACAGGGATCTGGCTGTTTCTTCTCCCTGCAAAGCAGGGAGGAAAAAAATAAAAATTAAAAAAAAAAAAACAGCCAAATCTCTTAGTAAAAGCAGCACACATCACACTTGTTAGTCACACAGTTAACCTTTTGATTGCCCCTTGATGTTAACCTCTTCTCACCCAGTGGTATTAGTACAGTGACAGTGTACAGTATTAGCAATGATCACTAGATTAGGCTCCATTCACACCTGCATGTTCCAGAATCGCAGCAAAATGCAGGACACATTTGCGATGCCATTATTTCTAATGGCATCCCAATCGCTGTGTGATTTTGCGGCGGTTATCACGCGATAAATCACACTGTAATTGTGGCAAAATCGCATAGCGTGAAGCTTGTTGCTCACAAAAGAAGCAGGAGCTTCTTTTGGGCAAACTAACAACCTCTGGAGGAACCCGAGATGAGAAACCCTGCACTAAAGTAAGATGGAGAACAATCAAGTCTGCTTTGGAAACCTGTCACTACGACATCTAATCTGAAGCCCTTCTGTGTGAGAGGAGATAGAGATGATAGTAGAGATGCTAGTAGAGATAGAGATGATAGTAGAGATAGAGATGATAGTAGAGATAGAGATGATAGTAGAGATTATAGTAGAGATAGAGATGATAGTAGAGATAGAGATGATAGTAATGATAGTAGAGATGATAGTAGAGATAGAGATGATAGTAGAGATAGAGATGATAGTAGAGATAGAGATAGAGATGATAGTAGAGATAGAGATGATAGTAGAGATAGAGATAGAGATGATAGTAGAGATAGAGATAGAGATGATAGTAAGGAGATAGAGATGATAGTAGAGATAGAGATAATAGTAAGGAGATAGAGATGATAGTAGAGATAGAGATGATAGTAGAGATAGAGATGATAGTAAGGAGATAGAGACGATAGTAAGGAGATAGAGATGATAGTAAGGAGATAGAGATGATAGTAAGGAGATAGAGATGATAGTAAGGAGATAGAGATGATAGTAGAGATGATAGTAGAGATAGAGTTAGAGATGATAGTAGAGATAGAGATGATAGTAAGGAGATAGAGATGATAGTAAGGAGATAGAGATGATAGTAAGGAGATAGAGATGATAGTAGAGATGATAGTAGAGATAGAGTTAGAGATGATAGTAGAGATAGAGATGATAGTAAGGAGATAGAGAAGATAGTAGAGATAGAGATGATAGTAGAGATAATAGTAGAGATAGAGATGATAGTAGAGATGATAGTAGAGATAGAGATGATAGTTGAGATAGAGATAATAGTAAGGAGATAGAGATGATAGTAGAGATAGAGATGATAGTAAGGAGATAGAGATGATAGTAGAGATGATAGTAGAAATAGAGATGATAGTAGAGATAGAGATGATAGTAGGGAGATAGAGATGATAGTAAGGAGATAGAGATGATAGTAGAGATGATAGTAGAGATAGAGATAGAAATGATAGTAGAGATAGAGATGATAGTAGAGATAGAGATGATAGTAGAGATAGAGATGATAGTAGAGATAGAGATAGAGATGATAGTAGAGATAGAGATGATAGTAAGGAGATAGAGAAGATAGTAGAGATAGAGATGATAGTAGAGATAGAGATAGAGATGATAGAGATAGAGATGATAGTGGAGATGATAGTAGCGATAGAGATGATAGTAGAGATAGAGATAATAGTAAGGAGATAGAGATGATAGTAGAGATAGAGATGATAGTAGAGATAGAGATGATAGTAAGGAGATAGAGATGATAGTAGAGATAGAGATGATAGTAGAGATGATAGTAGAGATAGAGATGATAGTAAGGAGATAGAGATGATAGTAGAGATGATAGTAAGGAGATAGAGATGATAGTAGAGATGATAGTAGAGATAGAGATGATAGTAAGGAGATAGAGATGATAGTAGAGATGATAGTAGAGATAGAGATAGAGATGATAGTAGAGATAGAGATAGAGATGATAGTAGAGATAGAGATGATAGTAGAGATAGAGATGATAGTAGAGATAGAGATGATAGTAGAGATAGAGATGATAGTAGAGATGATAGTAGAGATAGAGATAGAGATGATAGTAGAGATAGAGATGATAGTAGAGATGATAGTAGAGATAGAGATAGAGATGATAGTAGAGATAGAGATGATAGTAGAGATAGAGATGATAGTAGAGATAGAGATGATAGTAAGGAGATAGAGAAGATAGTAGAGATAGAGATGATAGTAAGGAGATAATGATGATAGTAGAGATAGAGATGATAGTAGAGATAGAGATAGAGATGATAGTAGAGATGATAGTAGCGATAGAGATGATAGTAGAGATAGAGATAATAGTAAGGAGATAGAGATGATAGTAGAGATAGAGATGATAGTAGAGATAGAGATGATAGTAAGGAGATAGAGATGATAGTAAGGAGATAGAGATGATAGTAGAGATGATAGTAGCGATAGAGATGATAGTAGAGATAGAGATAATAGTAAGGAGATAGAGATGATAGTAGAGATAGAGATGATAGTAGAGATAGAGATGATAGTAAGGAGATAGAGATGATAGTAGAGATAGAGATGATAGTAAGGAGATAGAGATGATAGTAGAGATGATAGTAGAGATAGAGATGATAGTAGAGATGATAGTAGAGATAGAGATGATAGTAGAGATGATAGTAGAGATAGAGATAGAGATGATAGTAGAGATAGAGATAATAGTAGAGATAGAGATAGAGATGATAGTAGAGATAGAGATGATAGTAGAGATAGAGATAGAGATGATAGTAGAGATAGAGATGATAGTAGAGATAGAGATGATAGTAGAGATAGAGATGATAGTAGAGATAGAGATGATAGTAAGGAGATAGAGATGATAGTAAGGAGATAGAGATGATAGTAAGGAGATAGAGATGATAGTAAGGAGATAGAGATGATAGTAGAGATAGAGATGATAGTAGAGATTTATATTTCCTGCTGTTTTTAATTATGTACATTTGTATTCTGTGAATACGAATGTTTGTTTTTATCTGGTATATTCTTTATTTTAATGGGAATATGGTGAACATTATTACCTGTAATCTATGCACAGTGAATGACATAAGTCTCTTTATCAGTATACCTGCTAGCATAATGATGAGGTTTGCTAGGTAAAAGTTTAGCTCACTGTGCCCCGTGTGGATAGTGTATAATGCCGATTTATATACCTAGGGACTGGCCTGTAGGGCTGGCGGGTATGTAGATCTACATATTCCGAGGTGTTTATATTTAATATTTTTTTTAAATGTGCAGAGTCTTATTGTCCCTCTACCCCTCCTGTAATAAGCCATCAGTGGTGACTGGGGTTGGCGACGTGCACCCGCCGGCACCTACGTCGTGCTGTGATTGGCTAAGCGGGGTGAAGAGGGAAATATAAGCCGATCAGTGCGTCGTGTAGCCACGCCCTCTGTCGAAGTCAGGATATGACGAAACGCGTCAAGGCGTGGCTTACGCGACGTAGGAAGTGACGTGTGCGCTCCACCATAGCCAGCTACACAACCAGGAAGTGGACAACGTCTTCTGTATAGCGGTACTGGCTTGTTGCGGTGAAGTAAACGCTCCTCACTACCTGCTTGATTGATTGCAAGTTTATTAAGATCATTGATGTACGTATATTTATTGAAGGGGGGTGTATGTATGTGTTGGAAGGGATTACAGTCAATAAACAAGATTACGCTATGTGCGCCTCTCTCTTTGTTTTTTGACTTATTGTGAGCCCTGAACATCTATGATCCCTCCGGAGTGGTGTTAACAGCAGCTGCTGGTGTGAAGTACTATTTTGAATGCTTTATTACTTTCCAGCTCTGGTGAGTTTAACCCCCTGAGGGGAGTGTGTTCGCACTGGGTGGAATCTGGAGTGATCGGTGGAAGGTGCACGTTGAGGAATTTTTTCATGATCACCTGATGAATGCTTTATGAACTACACTCTGAACTCTGCATCACTTTTCTTTTTAAAGCGGGGGTCCACCTATCTATCATTTTTTTTTTTTTTTTAGTTCATTCACAAACTTTTCTTCTCAGCATTACATACCCACATATTGTGTGTAATATGTCCGCCTGTGTCAGATTTCGTCGGAAAGAATAACTTATATTATTCACTGCAGGCGGTTTCCATCTTCATTGTGGGCATTTGAAGCCCACAAGCATTTATTTCCTGGATGTGGTGAATGCTGTGCTCCCAGCATTCACCGCTCGTTCCCGCACATGCTCAGTGGCATCCTGGGAAGCCTGAGACTAGCTCCCAGGAGTCTGGGAGAGGCTAGAAACACGTCTACTCCCACGGGAGGAGAACCAGGAAGGGCAAAGAAGAATAGAAAAATAAAAGGTAATTACGGCGATTTAAATTTTTTTAAACGGCATGTCAGCATCTAGGCAAGGAAGAGAATACATACAGATATTGTTCAAAATTTGGGTGGAACCCCGCTTTAAGGAACTTTCTTTTAAAGGACTTTCTTTTGCATGTTTAGTTGGCCACATGTTTATCATACTATTGCTCAACATTAGCGCTGTTTAGTGTGACAATTCAGTCTGGTTTTAGATTATTTTTAAACACTGTTTTTACATTTTATGATCACAAGATGGTCACAGATTGCATACATGACACACGGCATGGTCACAGATTACATACATGACACATGGGACAGTCAAAGATTACATACATGACACACGGGACGGTCAAAGATTACATACATGACACAAGGGACAGTCACATATTACATACATGACACAAGGGACAGTCACATATTACATACATGACACACGGGACAGTCACAGATTACATACATGACACAAGAGACAGTCACATATTACATACATGACACACGGGACAGTCACAGATTACATACATGACACAAGGGACAGTCACAGATTACATACATGACACATGGGACAGTCACAAATTACATACATGACACACGGGACGGTCACAGATTACATACATGACACAAGGGACAGTCACAGATTACATACATGACACATGGGACAGTCACAAATTACATACATGACACACGGGACGGTCAGAGATTGCATACAAGACACAAGGGACAGTCACAAATTACATACATGACACACGGGACAGTCATAGATTACATACAAGACACAAGGGACAGTCATAGATTACATACATGACACACGGGAGGGTCACAGATTACATACATGACACACGGGGTACATGAGGAGGAGATGGCACCCCATTGGTCACGCAGGGCCGCTGTTAGAAATCACGGGGCCCCCTACAACCTACCTGACAGCCCCCCCCCCCCAAATCAAAAGAAAACTAGCCGTGTATACGAGACATTGGGCCACATTGACATTTGAGGTCACCTGAATGTGTGACAAAGTGCACAGGTAACGGGCAATCTGCAGCGCATTCCGGAAATGTACTTCACATGGGCAAAGAACTTGTGGTGCCCAATAATTGTTAATGGTGCCCCAAATGCAATGTGTTTGTCACAAATATGGCGGCCCATTCAAGTGAACGGGTTCCTCTATAAAATACAAGGAAATGTGATGAGGAATGTTTGTTATGTGAAGTATACAGGGACCTTAGGGATGGGATATAGAAATGGCTGGGCAGAGATTCCTGGCAGATGGAGAGACATAGAGATGTCTTCACTGGCTTCTTGCTCAGCACTGCAGTGACAACTCTCTGCACTTCTAGGCTGGCTTCATATTCACCTCTCTCCAAAATCCTAAAGTTTTGTGACTTTGTTCCCCTCCCCCACTCACCCCTCCAGCAGAAGTACTACTCCATCCAAAGCCTGGAGTTCAGTGATCACAGAGCAGTGACAGTATGATCTGGAGGGAGGGGGGTCAGAGGTCAGGACTCAGGGAGGAGGAGGAGCTGAAGAAAGCTTCCTACTCATCCTGACCAAACACAACACTGACGAGGGGGAGTTACAGGCCTGGAAAGTAATGCACCTCCAGGAACTCCTCCCTCTTCCAGGCTACACTCCCGTCCCGCCCACTCAAGCAGCAGCCTGCAGGGGATAGGCTGAGAACCTGCAGGGGGCGGAGACTCAAGTGTCTGGCATTTATGGGGCTAATGGTTTCCATGGAAATCATCACCTCGTCTTGTTTACCTTCTGCCGTCTCTCAGCCGCACATGCGCAGTAGCTGCAGGGAGGATTTCATGCTTCTCCCCTGTGAAGTCACGTGGCCTCGTTCTGACCGTTACGTGCAACACGTGACTCCCGCAGAGAGCGACCTAACGGCTCAGGTGGGAGTGGGCGTGATCAGCGCGTGGGATGGGCGTGACCAGAGGATGAATAGCCAATCAGGAGCTGGAGGCTGGAGCCGTTACACTTGTGACGTCACGGCTTGATCAGATAAATAGCTGAGCGGGGGAAGGCAGCGGTCAGTATGAGAAGAGCGGAGAGGAGGAAACATCTCCACCACAGTGCTCCGGAGAGAGGAGCCATTGTCCGGACTACAGCCGGGTCACAGCGTGTCTGTGTGCCCGGGGAACCTGGCGCCTCTGCTCAGCCTCTGAAGAACTACAACTCCCAGCAATCTCTGTTCACATGAGGAACTACAGCTCCCAGCATGTACTGTGTTAGTAATGAGGGTTCATCTCCCAGCCTGGAATTGGATGTTACAGGACTACATATCCCAGCATGATTTCTTCTATAGGTGTACTACAAGTCCCAGCAATCTCTACATACCCCAGCCTGCTTCCCTCCCCCTCCTCAGGGGTAATTGCACCCCACACTCCTCTCCCACCACAGGCGGTGGGTCCCCTCCCCCCAGGATGGGGGAGGGCTGGTTGGAACTGGGGGGGTGCAATTCCCCCTGAGGTGGGGGAGGGGCCGGGGAGCAGACTGGGGCATGTAGAGATCACTGGACCTGTAATATCTCCATAGAGAAAATCATGCTGGGATATGTAGTCCTACAGCATCTTATTCCAGGCTGGGAGCGGAACCCCCATCACTTACACAGTGCATGCTGGGAGTTGTAGTTCCTCATGTGGACAGAGATTGCTGGGACTTGTAGTTCCTTTAGAGCCTGAACAGAGGAGGCAGATCACACAGACACGCCGTGACCCGGCTGTAGTCCGGACAATGGCTCCTCCCTCCAGAGCTCTGTGGGGGATGGTCCCTCCTCCCCCGCTCTCCACACACTGACACCCACATCTCCACTCACCTACCACGGAGGGTGGGGCTCCAATTGCCCGCCCTCCCCCACACACGGGGCCGATCCAGGAAATATTCGATTGCCTCTCGGGGGATCAGGAATACATTTTTTCCCCAGCTGGAGCACATTGGATCATGCTTTGCTGGGGATTTTCGCCTTCCTCCGGCTCTGGTAAGCGGCGGAGGGCACCGGGTCACGGCAGGAAGGGGGGCCCTCTCCCACCACTGATAAAAGTGATCTCAAGGCGAATCCGCCACAGAGACCACTTTTGTCTTGTAGCCGACCACTGCACGAAAACGGGGATATGGCAGCTAACAGCAACGATATCCGCCCCCAAAAAAGGGACGTATATGTACATGCGGCGGTCGGCAAGTGGTTAAAACAAAAAAAAAAAAAAAAACACGCACACATACCCCAACAATATATTCTTCTTTCTGTTATAAAACATAAATCTAAAAAAAAAAAAAAATCTAACTTCCTCATAAATTGCCAAAATATATCCAACTACATGTCTTTGTTAAAAAGAAATCCCAATAAATGTAGAAGCTCTGTGCTGTTATTCATACTTTAAGGCAGGGATATGCAATTAGCGGACCTCCAGCTGTTGCAAAACTACAAGTCCCATCATGCCTCTGAGTGTCATGCTTGTGGCTGTCAGAGTCTTGCTATGCCTCATGGGAATTGTAGTTCTGCAACAGCTGGAGGTCCGCTAATTGCATATTGCAGCTTTAAGGGGACAGAATCCTCTTTTTTTGGGGGGTTACAAACAATGTAAATCTCATAGAGGTAGAAGACACCTCTGTGTCATACATTGGAAGTTGCTCCCAGACTGGATCTACAGGGCTGAATGAAAAGAAAAAGTCCAGGAACACAACTCTAAGGAAAAACCTTTCAGTGTTGTATAGACTAGGGGAGGATTAGACCCTCTGTCAGGCTTTTATTGCTGTGGGAATTCATTGGGGAAACTCCCCCCTTTATTAGTCCCGGTGATCACTGAAAGACAACGAGGGGAGAAATCCAAAATGGTAGCGTTGTCACCACAGCAGGAAGCGAAGGGAAATCTTCCAACAGGGGACACCCGTTCTGGTGACAACTAATGGGAGGAGAGATTCCTCTCACTTCCTGTTGTGTCTCTGGGACAGGAAGTGACATTTCTAAAACATTACCCAAATCTTAAAAAAAAAAAATGTCCCCCACCCTGCTTACTATCAGGGGCCCCTCGTTCTCAGGCGTAAAGGGTAACGTTCTCCCAGATAGCACTCAGCATTGAGGCCTGTACGTTTTATGCCTAATAAAAAAAGGGGCCCCTGGTAGTTCTCATCATGTTTGGGGGGGGGGGGGGCTCAATGCATACGTTCAGGGGCCCCTCGTTCTCAGGCTTAAAGGGCAACATCCTCCCAGATAGCATGGGGGCCCGTACACTTCAAGCCTGATACAAAGGGGCCCCAGATAGTATTCTTCATTAGGGGGTGGGCTCAGAGCATGCTTTCAGGGGCCCCTCCTCAGGCAAGCATGTCTCCCTTTACTGTGCACTATCAGGGGCCCTTACTGCTTAAACCCCCAGAACAGGGCCTACCAACTGTGAGGGGCCCCTCCACCCCCTCCTCTTTTGTCCTACAGACCCCCTCAAAATAACCACTGTGAGGGGCCCCTCCACCCCCAGACTGACACTGCCAGGGACCCCTGACTTGAGTTTACCCCAATACTGTTAAGGGGAACATACTTTTTAATCCTACAAGGTAAGGGCCCCCCATACAGACACTGTAAGGGGACCTCCACCTCAGGACCCCTTTTATTGTCAAAGTCCCCCTCTTTTATCGTACAGGGTAAGGGCCCCTCAAATTTACCTCTGTAGGGCCCCTCCACTTCAAGCCTGCGGACTGAGGGCCCCGTTGATGGTCAGGGGAGAATACACTTTCAGGGTACAGGGGCCCTCCTCCTCCATACTGACACTGAGGGGCCCCTGACCTCAGGCTCCCCCTATACAGATGAGGTCATCATACTTTTTATTCCTACAAGGTAAGGGCCCCCCATACTGACTCTATGAGGGACCCCTCTACCTCAGGACTCCTTTTATTAACCACCGTAGGGCCCCTCCACTTCATGTCTGCAGACTGAGGGCCCCCTTGATGGTCAGGGGCCAATACACTGTCATCATACAGGGTAAGGGCCCCTCCTCCTCCATACTGACACCAAGAGGGGCCCCTCCACCTCAGGCCTGCATAGTAAGGGCCCCCCACCAATGTTACACTATGAGGGGCCCCCCCACCAATGTTACACTATGAGGGGCCCCCCACCAATGTTACACTATGAGGGGCCCCCACCAATGTTACACTATGAGGGGCGCCCCACCAATGTTACACTATGAGGGCCCCCCCACCAATGTTACACTATGAGGGGCCCCCCACCAATGTTACACTATGAGGGGCCCCCCACCAATGTTACACTATGAGGGGCCCCCCACCAATGTTACACTATGAGGGGCCCCCCACCAATGTTACACTATGAGGGCCCCCCACCAATGTTACACTATGAGGGCCCCCCCACCAATGTTACACTATGTGGGCCCCCCACCAATGTTACACTATGAGGGGCCCCTCCTCTTCAGGAATAGAAGGTGAAGGTCTCCCCCTCAGGGTAAGGGCCCCTATACAGACACTGTGAGGGGCCCCTATACAGACACTGTGAGGGGCCCCTCCTGAGGCCTGCACTGCCCCCAGCCGGCGGTGGTAATAGTATCATGGCTCCTCATTCCGCAGCTCATCGATGAGGACGGCGATGGGATACAGAGAATCGTCCCCGTCAGCCGCAGCCATGATCACTTCTTCCTACCAGGAGGAGAGGGTGGGGGGAGGAGCCGAGGAAACAAAACACGCCCACCAATCTAATGTTTATAGAGCAATGTGCCCTGCAACCACCAGGAGGGAGGAGACGGGGGAGGAGACGGGGGAGGAGACAATGGCGGAAACAGGGGAGGAGACGGGCTACTAGAGGATTCCCAGAGAAAAGGCGGACAATTCTGAAGCCATTTATTATAAGGGATGAAGGGAAACCAAAGCGGGTGGCAAATAAATATCACACCCAGATCACTGTATTATATTATACCAGGCAGTGATTATATTATACATTATGTTTAAATTTCCTACACACACAAAGGTTTATAGGATTGAGGGCGGAGCCAACTCCGGGGCGGGGCCTTTAGATGGAATGTGGTAGTCAGTACAGGTAATAATAGAAGTCTATGGGTCAGTACAGGTAATAATAGAAGTCAATGGGTCAGTACGGGTAATAATAGAAGTCTATGGGTCAGTACAGGTAATAATAGAAGTCTATGGCTCAGTACAGATAATAATAGAAGTCTATGGGTCAGTACAGATAATAATAGAAGTCTATGGGTCAGTACAGATAATAATAGAAGTCTATGGCTCAGTACAGGTAATAACAGAAGTCTATGGGTCAGTGCAGGTAATAACAGAAGTCTATGGGTCAGTACAGGTAATAATAGAAGTCTATGGGTCAGTAGAAGTAATAATAGAAGTCTATGGCTCAGTACAGGTAATAATAGAAGTCTATGGCTCAGTACAGATAATAATAGAAGTCTATGGGTCAGTACAGATAATAATAGAAGTCTATGGGTCAGTGCAGATAATAATAGAAGTCTATGGCTCAGTACAGGTAATAACAGAAGTCTATGGGTCAGTAGAAGTAATAATAGAAGCCTAT
Source organism: Aquarana catesbeiana (assembly GCF_042186555.1). Taxonomy (NCBI): domain Eukaryota; kingdom Metazoa; phylum Chordata; class Amphibia; order Anura; family Ranidae; genus Aquarana; species Aquarana catesbeiana. The sequence continues at coordinate 276,409,329 of NC_133331.1, read as the reverse complement.
GGGTCAATACAGGTAATAATAGAAGTCTATGGGTCAGTAGAAGTAATAATAGAAGTCTATGGCTCAGTACAGTTAATAATAGAAGTCTATGGCTCAGTACAGTTAATAATAGAAGTCTATGGCTCAGTACAGATAATAATAGAAGTACATGGGTCAGTGCAGGTAATAACAGAAGTCTATGGGTCAGTACAGATAATAATAGAAGTCTATGGGTCAGTACAGATAATAATAGAAGTCTATGGGTCAGTACAGGTAATAACAGAAGTCTATGGGTCAGTACAGATAATAATAGAAGTCTATGGCTCAGTACAGGTAATAACAGAAGTCTATGGGTCAGTACAGGTAATAATAGAAGTCTATGGGTCAGTACAGATAATAATAGAAGTCTATGGCTCAGTACAGGTAATAACAGAAGTCTATGGGTCAGTACAGGTAATAATAGAAGTCTATGGGTCAGTACAGATAATAATAGAAGTCTATGGCTCAGTACAGGTAATAACAGAAGTCTATGGGTCAGTGCAGGTAATAACAGAAGTCTATGGGTCAGTACAGATAATACTAGAAGTCTATGGCTCAGTACAGGTAATAACAGAAGTCTATGGGTCAGTACAGATAATAATAGAAGTCTATGGGTCAGTACAGGTAATAACAGAAGTCTATGGGTCAGTACAGATAATAATAGAAGTCTATGGCTCAGTACAGGTAATAACAGAAGTCTATGGGTCAGTACAGGTAATAATAGAAGTCTATGGGTCAGTACAGATAATAATAGAAGTCTATGGCTCAGTACAGGTAATAATAGAAGTCTATGGGTCAGTACAGATAATAATAGAAGTCTATGGCTCAGTACAGGTAATAACAGAAGTCTATGGGTCAGTGCAGGTAATAACAGAAGTCTATGGGTCAGTACAGATAATACTAGAAGTCTATGGCTCAGTACAGGTAATAACAGAAGTCTATGGGTCAGTACAGGTAATAATAGAAGTCTATGGGTCAGTAGAAGTAATAATAGAAGTCTATGGCTCAGTACAGGTAATAATAGAAGTCTATGGGTCAGTACAGATGATAATAGAAGTCTATGGCTCAGTACAGATAATAATAGAAGTCTATGGGTCAGTGCAGATAATAATAGAAGTCTATGGATCAGTACAGGTAATAACAGAAGTCTATGGGTCAGTAGAAGTAATAATAGAAGTCTATGGCTCAGTACAGGTAATAATAGAAGTCTATGGGTCAGTACAGATAATAATAGAAGTCTATGGCTCAGTACAGATAATAATAGAAGTCTATGGCTCAGTACAGATAATAATAGAAGTCTATGGCTCAGTACAGGTAATAACAGAAGTCTATGGGTCAGTACAGGTAATAATAGAAGTCTATGGGTCAGTACAGATAATAATAGAAGTCTATGGGTCAGTACAGATAATAATAGAAGTCTATGGCTCAGTACAGGTAATAACAGAAGTCTATGGGTCAGTACAGGTAATAATAGAAGTCTATGGGTCAGTACAGATAATAATAGAAGTCTATGGGTCAGTACAGATAATAATAGAAGTCTATGGCTCAGTACAGGTAATAACAGAAGTCTATGGGTCAGTACAGGTAATAATAGAAGTCTATGGGTCAGTACAGATAATAATAGAAGTCTATGGCTCAGTACAGGTAATAACAGAAGTCTATGGGTCAGTACAGGTAATAATAGAAGTCTATGGGTCAGTAGAAGTAATAATAGAAGTCTATGGCTCAGTACAGGTAATAATAGAAGTCTATGGCTCAGTACAGATAATAATAGAAGTCTATGGGTCAGTGCAGGTAATAACAGAAGTCTATGGGTCAGTACAGATAATAATAGAAGTCTATGGCTCAGTACAGGTAATAACAGAAGTCTATGGGTCAGTACAGATAATAATAGAAGTCTATGGCTCAGTAAAGGTAATAACAGAAGTCTATGGGTCAGTGCAGGTAATAACAGAAGTCTATGGGTCAGTACAGATAATAATAGAAGTCTATGGCTCAGTACAGGTAATAACAGAAGTCTATGGGTCAGTACAGGTAATAATAGAAGTCTATGGGTCAGTAGAAGTAATAATAGAAGTCTATGGCTCAGTACAGGTAATAATAGAAGTCTATGGCTCAGTACAGGTAATAATAGAAGTCTATGGTTCAGTACAGATAATAATAGAAGTCTATGGGTCAGTGCAGATAATAATAGAAGTCTATGGATCAGTACAGGTAATAACAGAAGTCTATGGGTCAGTACAGGTAATAATAGAAGTCTATGGCTCAGTACAGGTAATAATAGAAATCTATGGCTCAGTACAGGTAATAATAGAAGTCTATGGGTCAGTACAGGTAATAACAGAAGTCTATGGGTCAGTAGAAGTAATAATAGAAGTCTATGGGTCAATACAGGTAATAATAGAAGTCTATGGGTCAGTAGAAGTAATAATAGAAGTCTATGGCTCAGTACAGGTAATAATAGAAGTCTATGGCTCAGTACAGATAATAATAGAAGTCTATGGGTCAGTGCAGGTAATAACAGAAGTCTATGGGTCAGTACAGATAATAATAGAAGTCTATGGCTCAGTACAGGTAATAACAGAAGTCTATGGGTCAGTACAGGTAATAATAGAAGTCTATGGGTCAGTGCAGGTAATAACAGAAGTCTATGGGTCAGTACAGATAATAATAGAAGTCTATGGCTCAGTACAGGTAATAACAGAAGTCTATGGGTCAGTACAGGTAATAACAGAAGTCTATGGGTCAGTACAGATAATAATAGAAGTCTATGGCTCAGTACAGGTAATAACAGAAGTCTATGGGTCAGTGCAGGTAATAAAAGAAGTCTATGGGTCAGTACAGATAATAATAGAAGTCTATGGCTCAGTACAGGTAATAACAGAAGTCTATGGGTCAGTACAGGTAATAATAGAAGTCTATGGGTCAGTAGAAGTAATAATAGAAGTCTATGGCTCAGTACAGGTAATAATAGAAGTCTATGGCTCAGTACAGGTAATAATAGAAGTCTATGGTTCAGTACAGATAATAATAGAAGTCTATGGCTCAGTACAGGTAATAACAGAAGTCTATGGGTCAGTACAGGTAATAATAGAAGTCTATGGGTCAGTACAGGTAATAATAGAAGTCTATGGGTCAGTAGAAGTAATAATAGAAGTCTATGGGTCAGTGCAGGTAATAACAGAAGTCTATGGGTCAGTACAGATAATAATAGAAGTCTATGGCTCAGTACAGGTAATAATAGAAGTCTATGGCTCAGTACAGATAATAATAGAAGTCTATGGGTCAGTGCTGGTAATAACAGAAGTCTATGGGTCAGTACAGATAATAATAGACGTCTATGGATCAGTACAGGTAATAACAGAAGTCTATGGGTCAGTACAGGTAATAATAGAAGTCTATGGGTCAGTAGAAGTAATAATAGAAGTCTATGGCTCAGTACAGGTAATAATAGAAGTCTATGGCTCAGTACAGATAATAATATAAGTCTATGGGTCAGTGCAGATAATAATAGAAGTCTATGGCTCAGTACAGGTAATAATAGAAGTCTATGGGTCAGTACAGGTAATAATAGAAGTCTATGGTTCAGTACAGATAATAATAGAAGTCTATGGGTCAGTGCAGATAATAATAGAAGTCTATGGATCAGTACAGGTAATAATAGAAGTCTATGGCTCAGTACAGGTAATAATAGAAGTCTATGGCTCAGTACAGGTAATAATAGAAGTCTATGGGTCAGTGCAGGTAATAACAGAAGTCTATGGGTCAGTACAGATAATAATAGAAGTCTATGGGTCAGTACAGATAATAACAGAAGTCTATGGCTCAGTACGGGTAATAATAGAAGTCTATGGGTCAGTAGAAGTAATAATAGAAGTCTATGGCTCAGTACAGTTAATAATAGAAGTCTATGGATCAGTACAGATAATAATAGAAGTCTATGGGTCAGTACAGATAATAATAGAAGTCTATGGGTCAGTACAGGTAATAATAGAAGTCTATGGGTCAGTGCAGGTAATAACAGAAGTCTATGGGTCAGAACAGATAATAATAGAAGTCTATGGCTCAGTACAGATAATAATAGAAGTCTATGGCTCAGTACAGGTAATAACAGAAGTCTATGGCTCAGTACAGGTAATAACAGAAGTCTATGGGTCAGTGCAGGTAATAACAGAAGTCTATGGGTCAGTGCAGATAATAATAGAAGTCTATGGGTCAGTGCAGATAATAATAGAAGTCTATGGATCAGTACAGGTAATAACAGAAGTCTATGGCTCAGTACAGGTAATAATAGAAGTCTATGGGTCAGTACAGATAATAACAGAAGTCTATGGCTCAGTACAGGTAATAACAGAAGTCTATGGGTCAGTACAGGTAATAATAGAAGTCTATGGGTCAGTAGAAGTAATAATAGAAGTCTATGGCTCAGTACAGGTAATAATAGAAGTCTATGGCTCAGTACAGGTAATAATAGAAGTCTATGGCTCAGTACAGGTAATAATAGAAGTCTATGGGTCAGTGCAGGTAATAACAGAAGTCTATGGGTCAGTACAGATAATAATAGAAGTCTATGGCTCAGTACAGGTAATAACAGAAGTCTATGGGTCAGTACAGGTAATAATAGAAGTCTATGGGTCAGTACAGATAATAATAGAAGTCTATGGCTCAGTACAGGTAATAACAGAAGTCTATGGGTCAGTACAGGTAATAATAGAAGTCTATGGGTCAGTACAGATAATAATAGAAGTCTATGACTCAGTACAGGTAATAACAGAAGTCTATGGGTCAGTACAGGTAATAATAGAAGTCTATGGGTCAGTAGAAGTAATAATAGAAGTCTATGGCTCAGTACAGGTAATAATAGAAGTCTATGGCTCAGTACAGATAATAATAGAAGTCTATGGGTCAGTGCAGGTAATAACAGAAGTCTATGGGTCAGTACAGATAATAATAGAAGTCTATGGCTCAGTACAGGTAATAACAGAAGTCTATGGGTCAGTACAGGTAATAACAGAAGTCTATGGGTCAGTACAGATAATAATAGAAGTCTATGGCTCAGTACAGGTAATAACAGAAGTCTATGGGTCAGTGCAGGTAATAACAGAAGTCTATGGGTCAGTACAGATAATAATAGAAGTCTATGGCTCAGTACAGGTAATAACAGAAGTCTATGGGTCAGTACAGGTAATAATAGAAGTCTATGGGTCAGTAGAAGTAATAATAGAAGTCTATGGGTCAGTACAGATAATAATAGAAGTCTATGGCTCAGTACAGGTAATAACAGAAGTCTATGGCTCAGTACAGGTAATAATAGAAGTCTATGGCTCAGTACAGGTAATAATAGAAGTCTATGGTTCAGTACAGATAATAATAGAAGTCTATGGGTCAGTGCAGATAATAATAGAAGTCTATGGGTCAGTACAGGTAATAATAGAAGTCTATGGGTCAGTACAGGTAATAACAGAAGTCTATGGCTCAGTACAGGTAATAATAGAAGTCTATGGGTCAGTACAGGTAATAACAGAAGTCTATAGGTCAGTAGAAGTAATAATAGAAGTCTATGGGTCAATACAGGTAATAATAGAAGTCTATGGGTCAGTAGAAGTAATAATAGAAGTCTATGGCTCAGTACAGGTAATAATAGAAGTCTATGGCTCAGTACAGGTAATAATAGAAGTCTATGGCTCAGTACAGGTAATAATAGAAATCTATGGCTCAGTACAGGTAATAATAGAAGTCTATGGGTCAGTACAGGTAATAACAGAAGTCTATAGGTCAGTAGAAGTAATAATAGAAGTCTATGGCTCAGTACAGGTAATAATAGAAGTCTATGGCTCAGTACAGGTAATAACAGAAGTCTATGGGTCAGTACAGATAATAATAGAAGTCTATGGCTCAGTACAGGTGATAACAGAAGTCTATGGGTCAGTACAGATAATAATAGAAGTCTATGGCTCAGTACAGGTAATAACAGAAGTCTATGGGTCAGTGCAGGTAATAACAGAAGTCTATGGGTCAATACAGATAATAATAGAAGTCTATGGATCAGTACAGGTAATAACAGAAGTCTATGGGTCAGTACAGGTAATAATAGAAGTCTATGGGTCAGTACAGATAATAATAGAAGTCTATGGCTCAGTACAGGTAATAACAGAAGTCTATGGGTCAGTACAGGTAATAATAGAAGTCTATGGGTCAGTACAGATAATAATAGAAGTCTATGGCTCAGTACAGGTGATAACAGAAGTCTATGGGTCAGTACAGATAATAATAGAAGTCTATGGCTCAGTACAGGTAATAACAGAAGTCTATGGGTCAGTGCAGGTAATAACAGAAGTCTATGGTTCAATACAGATAATAATAGAAGTCTATGGATCAGTACAGGTAATAACAGAAGTCTATGGGTCAGTACAGGTAATAATAGAAGTCTATGGCTCAGTACAGGTAATAATAGAAGTCTATGGCTCAGTACAGGTAATAACAGAAGTCTATGGGTCAGTACAGATAATAATAGAAGTCTATGGCTCAGTACAGGTAATAACAGAAGTCTATGGGTCAGTACAGGTAATAATAGAAGTCTATGGGTCAGTACAGATAATAATAGAAGTCTATGGCTCAGTACAGGTGATAACAGAAGTCTATGGGTCAGTACAGATAATAACAGAAGTCTATGGCTCAGTACAGGTAATAACAGAAGTCTATGGGTCAGTGCAGGTAATAACAGAAGTCTATGGGTCAATACAGATAATAATAGAAGTCTATGGATCAGTACAGGTAATAACAGAAGTCTATGGGTCAGTACAGGTAATAATAGAAGTCTATGGCTCAGTACAGGTAATAACAGAAGTCTATGGCTCAGTACAGATAATAATATAAGTCTATGGGTCAGTGCAGATAATAATAGAAGTCTATGGCTCAGTACAGGTAATAATAGAAGTCTATGGGTCAGTACAGGTAATAATAGAAGTCTATGGTTCAGTACAGATAATAATAGAAGTCTATGGGTCAGTGCAGATAATAATAGAAGTCTATGGATCAGTACAGGTAATAATAGAAGTCTATGGCTCAGTACAGGTAATAATAGAAGTCTATGGCTCAGTACAGGTAATAATAGAAGTCTATGGGTCAGTGCAGGTAATAACAGAAGTCTATGGGTCAGTACAGATAATAATAGAAGTCTATGGGTCAGTACAGATAATAACAGAAGTCTATGGCTCAGTACGGGTAATAATAGAAGTCTATGGGTCAGTAGAAGTAATAATAGAAGTCTATGGCTCAGTACAGTTAATAATAGAAGTCTATGGATCAGTACAGATAATAATAGAAGTCTATGGGTCAGTACAGATAATAATAGAAGTCTATGGGTCAGTACAGGTAATAATAGAAGTCTATGGGTCAGTGCAGGTAATAACAGAAGTCTATGGGTCAGAACAGATAATAATAGAAGTCTATGGCTCAGTACAGATAATAATAGAAGTCTATGGCTCAGTACAGGTAATAACAGAAGTCTATGGCTCAGTACAGGTAATAACAGAAGTCTATGGGTCAGTGCAGGTAATAACAGAAGTCTATGGGTCAGTGCAGATAATAATAGAAGTCTATGGGTCAGTGCAGATAATAATAGAAGTCTATGGATCAGTACAGGTAATAACAGAAGTCTATGGCTCAGTACAGGTAATAATAGAAGTCTATGGGTCAGTACAGATAATAACAGAAGTCTATGGCTCAGTACAGGTAATAACAGAAGTCTATGGGTCAGTACAGGTAATAATAGAAGTCTATGGGTCAGTAGAAGTAATAATAGAAGTCTATGGCTCAGTACAGGTAATAATAGAAGTCTATGGCTCAGTACAGGTAATAATAGAAGTCTATGGCTCAGTACAGGTAATAATAGAAGTCTATGGGTCAGTGCAGGTAATAACAGAAGTCTATGGGTCAGTACAGATAATAATAGAAGTCTATGGCTCAGTACAGGTAATAACAGAAGTCTATGGGTCAGTACAGATAATAATAGAAGTCTATGGCTCAGTACAGGTAATAACAGAAGTCTATGGGTCAGTGCAGGTAATAACAGAAGTCTATGGGTCAGTACAGATAATAATAGAAGTCTATGGCTCAGTACAGGTAATAACAGAAGTCTATGGGTCAGTACAGGTAATAATAGAAGTCTATGGGTCAGTAGAAGTAATAATAGAAGTCTATGGGTCAGTACAGGTAATAATAGAAGTCTATGGGTCAGTACAGATAATAATAGAAGTCTATGGCTCAGTACAGGTAATAACAGAAGTCTATGGGTCAGTACAGGTAATAATAGAAGTCTATGGGTCAGTACAGATAATAATAGAAGTCTATGACTCAGTACAGGTAATAACAGAAGTCTATGGGTCAGTACAGGTAATAATAGAAGTCTATGGGTCAGTAGAAGTAATAATAGAAGTCTATGGCTCAGTACAGGTAATAATAGAAGTCTATGGCTCAGTACAGATAATAATAGAAGTCTATGGGTCAGTGCAGGTAATAACAGAAGTCTATGGGTCAGTACAGATAATAATAGAAGTCTATGGCTCAGTACAGGTAATAACAGAAGTCTATGGGTCAGTACAGGTAATAACAGAAGTCTATGGGTCAGTACAGATAATAATAGAAGTCTATGGCTCAGTACAGGTAATAACAGAAGTCTATGGGTCAGTGCAGGTAATAACAGAAGTCTATGGGTCAGTACAGATAATAATAGAAGTCTATGGCTCAGTACAGGTAATAACAGAAGTCTATGGGTCAGTACAGGTAATAATAGAAGTCTATGGGTCAGTAGAAGTAATAATAGAAGTCTATGGGTCAGTACAGATAATAATAGAAGTCTATGGCTCAGTACAGGTAATAACAGAAGTCTATGGCTCAGTACAGGTAATAATAGAAGTCTATGGCTCAGTACAGGTAATAATAGAAGTCTATGGTTCAGTACAGATAATAATAGAAGTCTATGGGTCAGTGCAGATAATAATAGAAGTCTATGGATCAGTACAGGTAATAATAGAAGTCTATGGGTCAGTACAGGTAATAACAGAAGTCTATGGCTCAGTACAGGTAATAATAGAAGTCTATGGGTCAGTACAGGTAATAACAGAAGTCTATAGGTCAGTAGAAGTAATAATAGAAGTCTATGGGTCAATACAGGTAATAATAGAAGTCTATGGGTCAGTAGAAGTAATAATAGAAGTCTATGGCTCAGTACAGGTAATAATAGAAGTCTATGGCTCAGTACAGGTAATAATAGAAATCTATGGCTCAGTACAGGTAATAATAGAAGTCTATGGGTCAGTACAGGTAATAACAGAAGTCTATAGGTCAGTAGAAGTAATAATAGAAGTCTATGGCTCAGTACAGGTAATAATAGAAGTCTATGGCTCAGTACAGGTAATAACAGAAGTCTATGGGTCAGTACAGATAATAATAGAAGTCTATGGCTCAGTACAGGTGATAACAGAAGTCTATGGGTCAGTACAGATAATAATAGAAGTCTATGGCTCAGTACAGGTAATAACAGAAGTCTATGGGTCAGTGCAGGTAATAACAGAAGTCTATGGGTCAATACAGATAATAATAGAAGTCTATGGATCAGTACAGGTAATAACAGAAGTCTATGGGTCAGTACAGGTAATAATAGAAGTCTATGGGTCAGTACAGATAATAATAGAAGTCTATGGCTCAGTACAGGTAATAACAGAAGTCTATGGGTCAGTACAGGTAATAATAGAAGTCTATGGGTCAGTACAGATAATAATAGAAGTCTATGGCTCAGTACAGGTGATAACAGAAGTCTATGGGTCAGTGCAGATAATAATAGAAGTCTATGGCTCAGTACAGGTAATAATAGAAGTCTATGGGTCAGTACAGGTAATAATAGAAGTCTATGGTTCAGTACAGATAATAATAGAAGTCTATGGGTCAGTGCAGATAATAATAGAAGTCTATGGATCAGTACAGGTAATAATAGAAGTCTATGGCTCAGTACAGGTAATAATAGAAGTCTATGGCTCAGTACAGGTAATAATAGAAGTCTATGGGTCAGTGCAGGTAATAACAGAAGTCTATGGGTCAGTACAGATAATAATAGAAGTCTATGGGTCAGTACAGATAATAACAGAAGTCTATGGCTCAGTACGGGTAATAATAGAAGTCTATGGGTCAGTAGAAGTAATAATAGAAGTCTATGGCTCAGTACAGTTAATAATAGAAGTCTATGGATCAGTACAGATAATAATAGAAGTCTATGGGTCAGTACAGATAATAATAGAAGTCTATGGGTCAGTACAGGTAATAATAGAAGTCTATGGGTCAGTGCAGGTAATAACAGAAGTCTATGGGTCAGAACAGATAATAATAGAAGTCTATGGCTCAGTACAGATAATAATAGAAGTCTATGGCTCAGTACAGGTAATAACAGAAGTCTATGGCTCAGTACAGGTAATAACAGAAGTCTATGGGTCAGTGCAGGTAATAACAGAAGTCTATGGGTCAGTGCAGATAATAATAGAAGTCTATGGGTCAGTGCAGATAATAATAGAAGTCTATGGATCAGTACAGGTAATAACAGAAGTCTATGGCTCAGTACAGGTAATAATAGAAGTCTATGGGTCAGTACAGATAATAACAGAAGTCTATGGCTCAGTACAGGTAATAACAGAAGTCTATGGGTCAGTACAGGTAATAATAGAAGTCTATGGGTCAGTAGAAGTAATAATAGAAGTCTATGGCTCAGTACAGGTAATAATAGAAGTCTATGGCTCAGTACAGGTAATAATAGAAGTCTATGGCTCAGTACAGGTAATAATAGAAGTCTATGGGTCAGTGCAGGTAATAACAGAAGTCTATGGGTCAGTACAGATAATAATAGAAGTCTATGGCTCAGTACAGGTAATAACAGAAGTCTATGGGTCAGTACAGATAATAATAGAAGTCTATGGCTCAGTACAGGTAATAACAGAAGTCTATGGGTCAGTGCAGGTAATAACAGAAGTCTATGGGTCAGTACAGATAATAATAGAAGTCTATGGCTCAGTACAGGTAATAACAGAAGTCTATGGGTCAGTACAGGTAATAATAGAAGTCTATGGGTCAGTAGAAGTAATAATAGAAGTCTATGGGTCAGTACAGGTAATAATAGAAGTCTATGGGTCAGTACAGATAATAATAGAAGTCTATGGCTCAGTACAGGTAATAACAGAAGTCTATGGGTCAGTACAGGTAATAATAGAAGTCTATGGGTCAGTACAGATAATAATAGAAGTCTATGACTCAGTACAGGTAATAACAGAAGTCTATGGGTCAGTACAGGTAATAATAGAAGTCTATGGGTCAGTAGAAGTAATAATAGAAGTCTATGGCTCAGTACAGGTAATAATAGAAGTCTATGGCTCAGTACAGATAATAATAGAAGTCTATGGGTCAGTGCAGGTAATAACAGAAGTCTATGGGTCAGTACAGATAATAATAGAAGTCTATGGCTCAGTACAGGTAATAACAGAAGTCTATGGGTCAGTACAGGTAATAACAGAAGTCTATGGGTCAGTACAGATAATAATAGAAGTCTATGGCTCAGTACAGGTAATAACAGAAGTCTATGGGTCAGTGCAGGTAATAACAGAAGTCTATGGGTCAGTACAGATAATAATAGAAGTCTATGGCTCAGTACAGGTAATAACAGAAGTCTATGGGTCAGTACAGGTAATAATAGAAGTCTATGGGTCAGTAGAAGTAATAATAGAAGTCTATGGGTCAGTACAGATAATAATAGAAGTCTATGGCTCAGTACAGGTAATAACAGAAGTCTATGGCTCAGTACAGGTAATAATAGAAGTCTATGGCTCAGTACAGGTAATAATAGAAGTCTATGGTTCAGTACAGATAATAATAGAAGTCTATGGGTCAGTGCAGATAATAATAGAAGTCTATGGATCAGTACAGGTAATAATAGAAGTCTATGGGTCAGTACAGGTAATAACAGAAGTCTATGGCTCAGTACAGGTAATAATAGAAGTCTATGGGTCAGTACAGGTAATAACAGAAGTCTATAGGTCAGTAGAAGTAATAATAGAAGTCTATGGGTCAATACAGGTAATAATAGAAGTCTATGGGTCAGTAGAAGTAATAATAGAAGTCTATGGCTCAGTACAGGTAATAATAGAAGTCTATGGCTCAGTACAGGTAATAATAGAAGTCTATGGCTCAGTACAGGTAATAATAGAAATCTATGGCTCAGTACAGGTAATAATAGAAGTCTATGGGTCAGTACAGGTAATAACAGAAGTCTATAGGTCAGTAGAAGTAATAATAGAAGTCTATGGCTCAGTACAGGTAATAATAGAAGTCTATGGCTCAGTACAGGTAATAACAGAAGTCTATGGGTCAGTACAGATAATAATAGAAGTCTATGGCTCAGTACAGGTGATAACAGAAGTCTATGGGTCAGTACAGATAATAATAGAAGTCTATGGCTCAGTACAGGTAATAACAGAAGTCTATGGGTCAGTGCAGGTAATAACAGAAGTCTATGGGTCAATACAGATAATAATAGAAGTCTATGGATCAGTACAGGTAATAACAGAAGTCTATGGGTCAGTACAGGTAATAATAGAAGTCTATGGGTCAGTACAGATAATAATAGAAGTCTATGGCTCAGTACAGGTAATAACAGAAGTCTATGGGTCAGTACAGGTAATAATAGAAGTCTATGGGTCAGTACAGATAATAATAGAAGTCTATGGCTCAGTACAGGTGATAACAGAAGTCTATGGGTCAGTACAGATAATAATAGAAGTCTATGGCTCAGTACAGGTAATAACAGAAGTCTATGGGTCAGTGCAGGTAATAACAGAAGTCTATGGTTCAATACAGATAATAATAGAAGTCTATGGATCAGTACAGGTAATAACAGAAGTCTATGGGTCAGTACAGGTAATAATAGAAGTCTATGGCTCAGTACAGGTAATAATAGAAGTCTATGGCTCAGTACAGGTAATAACAGAAGTCTATGGGTCAGTACAGATAATAATAGAAGTCTATGGCTCAGTACAGGTAATAACAGAAGTCTATGGGTCAGTACAGGTAATAATAGAAGTCTATGGGTCAGTACAGATAATAATAGAAGTCTATGGCTCAGTACAGGTGATAACAGAAGTCTATGGGTCAGTACAGATAATAACAGAAGTCTATGGCTCAGTACAGGTAATAACAGAAGTCTATGGGTCAGTGCAGGTAATAACAGAAGTCTATGGGTCAATACAGATAATAATAGAAGTCTATGGATCAGTACAGGTAATAACAGAAGTCTATGGGTCAGTACAGGTAATAATAGAAGTCTATGGCTCAGTACAGGTAATAACAGAAGTCTATGGGTCAGTGCAGGTAATAACAGAAGTCTATGGGTCAATACAGATAATAATAGAAGTCTATGGATCAGTACAGGTAATAACAGAAGTCTATGGGTCAGTACAGATAATAATAGAAGTCTATGGCTCAGTACAGGTAATAATAGAAGTCCATGGCTCAGTACAGGTAATAATAGAAGTCTATGGCTCAGTACAGGTAATAACAGAAGTCTATGGGTCAGTAGAAGTAATAATAGAAGTCTATGGCTCAGTACAGATAATAATAGAAGTCTATGGCTCAGTACAGGTAATAACAGAAGTCTATGGGTCAGTACAGGTAATAATAGAAGTCTATGGGTCAGTACAGATAATAATAGAAGTCTATGGCTCAGTACAGGTAATAACAGAAGTCTATGGGTCAGTGCAGGTAATAACAGAAGTCTATGGGTCAATACAGATAATAATAGAAGTCTATGGATCAGTACAGGTAATAACAGAAGTCTATGGCTCAGTACAGGTAATAACAGAAGTCTATGGGTCAGTGCAGGTAATAACAGAAGTCTATGGGTCAATACAGATAATAATAGAAGTCTATGGATCAGTACAGGTAATAACAGAAGTCTATGGGTCAGTACAGGTAATAATAGAAGTCTATGGCTCAGTACAGGTAATAATAGAAGTCTATGGCTCAGTACAGGTAATAACAGAAGTCTATGGGTCAGTACAGATAATAATAGAAGTCTATGGCTCAGTACAGGTAATAATAGAAGTCCATGGCTCAGTACAGGTAATAATAGAAGTCTATGGCTCAGTACAGGTAATAACAGAAGTCTATGGGTCAGTAGAAGTAATAATAGAAGTCTATGGGTCAGTAGAAGTAATAATAGAAGTATATGGCTCAGTACAGGTAATAATAGAAGTCTATGGGTCAGTGCAGGTAATAGTAGAAGTATATGGCTCAGTACAGGTAATAATAGAAGTCTATGGGTCAGTGCAGGTAATAATAGAAGTCTATGGCTCAGTACAGATAATAATAGAAGTCTATGGGTCAGTGCAGGTAATAACAGAAGTCTATGGGTCAGTAGAAGTAATAATAGAAGTCTATGGCTCAGTACAGGTAATAATAGAAGTCTATGGCTCAGTACAGATAATAATAGAAGTCTATGGGTCAGTGCAGATAATAATAGAAGTCTATGGCTCAGTACAGGTAATAACAGAAGTCTATGGGTCAGTACAGGTAATAATAGAAGTCTATGGGTCTGTACAGATAATAATAGAAGTCTATGGCTCAGTACAGGTAATAACAGAAGTCTATGGGTCAGTACAGGTAATAATAGAAGTCTATGGGTCAGTAGAAGTAATAATAGAAGTCTATGGCTCAGTACAGATAATAATAGAAGTCTATGGGTCAGTGCAGGTAATAACAGAAGTCTATGGGTCAGTACAGGTAATAATAGAAGTCTATGGGTCAGTAGAAGTAATAATAGAAGTCTATGGCTCAGTACAGGTAATAATAGAAGTCTATGGCTCAGTACAGGTAATAATAGAAGTCTATGGCTCAGTACAGATAATAATAGAAGTCTATGGGTCAGTGCAGATAATAATAGAAGTCTATGGGTCAGTACAGGTAATAATAGAAGTCTATGGGTCAGTACAGGTAATAATAGAAGTCTATGGATCAGTACAGGTAATAATAGAAGTCTATGGGTCAGTACAGGTAATAATAGAAGTCTATGGGTCAGTACAGGTAATAATAGAAGTCTATGGGTCAGTACAGGTAATAATAGAGGTCTATGGGTCAGTAGACGTAATAATAGAAGTCTATGGGTCAGTACAGGTAATAACAGAAGTCTATGGGTCAGTACAGATAATAACAGAAGTCTATGGATCAGTACAGGTAATAATAGAAGTCTATGGGTCAGTGCAGGTAATAACAGAAGTCTATGGATCAGTACAGATAATAACAGAAGTCTATGGATCAGTACAGGTAATAATAGAAGTCTATGGGTCAGTACAGGTATGGTTGGCGGTTGCTGTCCCCCAGGCGGGTATGGCTGGCGGCTGCTGCTGGCTGTCTCCCTGGATGAATATAGATGGTCGGTTTTGCTGGTACTTCTGGCGGGTATTGTGGATACTGCTGGTGGGTACTGTTGGCGGGTTTTGCTGTTACTACTGATGGGTACTGTTAGCAGTTACTGCTAGCGAGTATTGCTGCTGGGTACTCCTGGTGGGTATCGCTGGCGGCTAGTGTCTCAGGCGGAGTACATTTGGTATCACTCCGCCTGTGACATGAGCCGGCACTATACAGGTCTCATCGGCTCTGCTCTCTACTGCAGCCGCATGCTTGCTCTAGCGACGGCTCCATTCACACCGATTCTCGGGGATGGCGGGTCGGAGAACCCGTGATCTGGGCTTGCTGACCGGCCACCCCAGAGCAGGAGCTGGCGGGTCACATCAGAGGGCGCCGTGGGCCAGCGGTTGGGCACCCCTGGTATATAGTATTAGCAGTGATCACTGTATTGGTGTCACTAGTTCCCACAATGTGTCAGTCAGTGTCAGATTGTCCGCTGCAATATTACAGTACCGCTAGAAGTCGCTGATCGCCGCCATTACTAGTATGAATAAAGAAATATAAATTCCAGTATATATCGCATAGTTTGTAGATGTGATAACGTTTCTTTAAACCAATCAATTTACACTTAGGCCCCTTTCACACTGGGGCGGTTTGCAGGCGCTATTGCGCTAAAAATAACCCCTGCAAACCGACCCAAAACAGCCGCTGCTGTCTCTCCAGTGTGAAAGCCCCGAGGGAGCGGTGCGCTAGCAGGACGGGAAAAAAAGTCCTGCTAGCAGCATCTTCGGAGCGGTGAAGGAGCGGAGTATACACCGCTCCTGCCCATTGAAATCAAATGGGACAGCGCGGCTATTCCGCCGGCAAAGCGCCTCTGCAGAGGTTTTGGTTTTTAACACTTCTCGGCCACTAGCGGGGGGTAAAATCGTCCCCGCTAGCGGCTGAATACCGAAGATAAAGCGCCGGTAGCATCAGCGGCGCTTTACCGCCGATGCCGCCCCTGTGTGAAAGGGACCTTATTGGGTTATTTTTACCAAAAACATTTCGCTTAAATTGATGAAGAAATTCGATTTAAAAAAAAAAAAAAAAAACAATTATTGGAGGTGTTTTATAGCGGGAAGTAAAAAGATATCATTTTTTTTTCAAAACTGTAGTTTTTTTCCTGTTTATAGCGCAAAAAATTAAAAAAGTGGCGAGGTGATGAAATCCCACCTATAAAAAGCGCTATTTGTGGGATAAAACGATAGAAATGAGATTTGTGTACGGCGTCACATGACCGCGCCATTGTCAGGGGAAGTCACATGTGCGCTTCAGGAGGCGATTCCGCCACTCATTATGACACCAAAGGGGGAACTTTGTCCCCGGAGGAGCCCAGAGCACCCCCTGATGGGGGATCTATGAGACATTTTAGGGGGGGGGTTTATCTGGGGCCCCCCTGATTCCATTCTGTATGATCAGAGGAGAGCAATACCCCCCCAGGGGAAACCCTTGGGACAGTCAGAGATTACATACATGATGCAAGAGAGAGTCAGAGATTACATACATGACACACGGGACGGTCATAGATTATATATATGACACAAGGGACAGTCACAGATTACATACATGACACATGGGACGGTCATAGATTATATATATGACACACGGGACAGTCACAGATTACATATATGACACAAGGGACAGTCACAGATTACATACATGACACACGGGATGGTCAGAGATTGCATACAAGACACAAGGGACAGTCATAGATTACATACATGACACACGGAACGGTCATAGATTACATACATGACACACGGGACGGTCACAGATTACATACATGACAAACGGGACGGTCACAGATTACATACATGACACATGGGATGGTCAAAGATTACATACATGACACAAGGGACAGTCACAGATTACATACATGACATACGGGACAGTCATAGATTACATACAAGACACAAGGGACAGTCATAGATTACATACATGATCACAAGATGGTCACAGATTACATACATGACACACGGGAGGGTCACAGATTACATACATGACACACGGGGTACATGAGGAGGAGATGGCACCCCATTGGTCACGCAGGGCCGCTGTTAGAAATCACGGGGGGCCACTACAACCTACCTGACAGCCCCCCCCCCCCCAAATCAAAAGAAAACTAGCCGTGTATACGAGACATTGGGCCACATTGACATTTGAGGTCACCTGAATGTGTGACAAAGTGCACAGGTAACGGGCAATCTGCAGCGCATTCCGGAAATGTACTTCACATGGGCAAAGAACTTGTGGTGCCCAATAATTGTTAATGGCGCCCCAAATGCAATGTGTTTGTCACAAATATGGCGGCCCATTCAAGTGAACGGGTTCCTCTATGTGCGAAATACAAGGAAATGTGATGAGGAATGTTTGTTATGTGAAGTATACAGGGATCTGAGGGATGGGACATAGAAATGGCTGGGCAGAGATTCCTGGCAGATGGAGAGACATAGAGATGTCTTCACTGGCTTCTTGCTCAGCACTGCAGTGACAACTCTCTGCACTTCTAGGCTGGCTTCATATTCACCTCTCTCCAAAATCCTAAAGTTTTGTGACTTTGTTCCCCTCCCCCACTCACCCCCTCCAGCAGAAGTACTACTCCATCCAAAGCCTGGAGTTCAGTGATCACAGAGCAGTGACAGTATGATCTGGAGGGAGGGGGGTCAGAGGTCAGGACTCAGGGAGGAGGAGCTGAAGAAAGCTTCCTACTCATCCTGACCAAACACAACACTGATGAGGAGGAGTTTCAGGCCTGGAAAGTAATGCACCTCCAGGAACTCCTCCCTCTTCCAGGCTACACCCCCATCCCGCCCACTCAAGCAGCAGCCTGCAGGAGATAGGCTGGGAACCTGCAGGGGGCGGAGACTCAAGTGTCTGGCATTTATGGGGCTAATGGTTTCCATGGAAATCATCACCTCGGCTTGTTTACTTTCTGCCGTCTCTCATCCGCACACGCGCAGTAGCTGCAGGGAAGATTTCCTGCTTCTCCCCCTGTGAAGTCACGTGGCCTCGTTCTGACCGTTACGTGCAACACGTGACTCCCGCAGAGAGCGACCTAACGGCTCAGGTGGGAGTGGGCGTGATCAGCGCGTGGGATGGGCGTGACCAGAGGATGAATAGCCAATCAGGAGCTGGAGGCTGGAGCCGTTACACTTGTGACGTCACGGCTTGATCAGATAAATAGCTGAGCGGGGGAAGGCAGCGGTCAGTATGAGAAGAGCAGAGAGGAGGAAACATCTCCACCACCGGGGAACCTGGCGCCTCTGCTCAGCCTCTGAAGAACTACAACTCCCAGCAATCTTTGTTCACATGAGGAACTACAGCTCCCAGCATGTACTGTGTTAGTAATAAGGGTTCATCTCCCAGCCTGGAATTGGATGTTACAGGACTACATATCCCAGCATGATTTCTTCTATAGATGTACTACAAGTCCCAGCAATCTCTACATACCCCAGTCTGCTTCCCTCCCCCTCCTCAGGGGTAATTGCACCCCACACTCCTCTCCCACCACAGGTGGTGGGTCCCCTCCCCCCAGGATGGGGGAGGGCTGGTTGGAACTGGAGGGGTGCAATTCCCCCTGAGGTGGGGGAGGGGCCGGGGAGCAGACTGGGGTATGTAGAGATCACTGGACCTGTAATATCTCCATAGAGAAAATCATGCTGGGATATGTAGTCCTACAGCATCTTATTCCAGGCTGGGAGCAGAACCCCCATCACTTACACAGTGCATGCTGGGAGTTGTAGTTCCTCATGTGGACAGAGATTGCTGGGACTTGTAGTTCCTTTAGAGCCTGAGCAGAGGAGGCAGATCACACAGACACGCCGTGGTCCGGACAATGGCTCCTCCCTCCAGAGCTCTGTGGGGGATGGTCCCTCCTCCCCCGCTCTCCACACACTGACACCCACATCTCTACTCACATACCACCGAGGGTGGGGCTCCAATTGCCCGTCCTCCCCCACACACGGGGCCGATCCAGGAAATATTCGATTGCCTCTCGGGGGATCAGGAAGGAATTTTTTCCCCAGCTGGAGCACATTGGATCATGCTTTGCTGGGGATTTTCGCCTTCCTCCGGCTCTGGTAAGCGGCGGAGGGCACCGGATCACGGCAGGAGGGGGGGGCCCTCTCCCACCACTGATTAACCACTTGACCACTGGGCACTTAAACCCCCTTAATAACCAGACCAATTTTCAGCTTTTGGTGCTCTCACATTTTGAATGACAATTACTCAGTCATGCAACACTGTATCTATATGAATTTTTTGTCCTTTTTTTCACACAAATAGAGCTTTCTTTTGGTGGTATTTAATCACTGCTGGGTTCTTTATTTTTTGCGCTATAAAAGAAAAAAGACCGAAAAATCTGTAAAAAAATTAATTTTTCTTCGTTTCTGTTATAAAATTTTGAAAATTAGTAATTTTTCTTCATATATTTTGGCCAAAATTTATACCGCTACATATCTTTGGTAAAAATAACCCAAATTAGTGTATATTATTTGGTCTTTGTGAAAGTTATAGCGTCCACAAGCTATGGTGCCAATATCTGAAAATTGATCACACCTGAAGTACTGACGGCCTATCTCATTTCTTGAGACCCTAACATGCCAGAAAAGTACAAATACCCCCCAAATGACCCCTTTTTGGAAAGAAGACATTCCAAGGTATTTAGAAAGATGCATGGTGAGTTTTTTGAAGTTGTCATTTTTTCCCACAATTCTTTGCAAAATCAAGTTTTTTTTTTTTCTTTTTTTTTTTTTTTTTCACAAAATTGTCATATTAGCAGGTTATTTCTCACACACAGCATATGCATACCACAAATTACACCCCAAAACACATTCTGCTATTACTCCTGAGTATAGCGATACCACATGTGTGAGACTTTTACACAGCGTGGCCACATACAGAGGCCCAACATGCAGGGGAGCACCTTCAGGCATTCTGGAGCACCCATGCCAATTCTGACATTTCTCTCCTACATGTAAAAATCATCATTTATTTGCTAGTAAATTACATAGAACCCCAAAACATTATATATGTTTTTTTAGCAAAGACCCTAGAGAATACAATAGCGGTCATTGCAACTTTTTATCTCGCACGATATTTGTGCAGCAATTTTTCGAACGCGTTTTTTTTGGAAAAAAAAATGTTTTTTGCTTTAAAAAAAAACAAAACAGTAAGGTTAGCCCAATGTTTTTGCATAATATGAAAGATGAAGTTACGCCGAGTAAATAGATACCTAACATGTCACCTTTCAAAATTGCACACGCTTGTGGAATGACGCCAAACTTCGCCACTTAAAAATCCCCATAGGCGACGCTTAAAAATTTTTTACTGGTTACAAATTTTGAGTTACAGAGGAGGTCTAGGGCCAAAATTATTGCTCTCGCTCTACCGATCGCAGCAATACCTCACATGTGTGGTTTGAACACCGTTTTCATATGTGGGCGGGACTTACGTATGCGTTTGCTTCTGCATGCGAGCACACGGACAAGGGCGCTTTAAAAAATTTTTTTTTTTTTTTTATTGTTCATTTTACTTTATTTATTTTAGTTTGACACTTTTTTCCCAAAAAAAATTTTTTTGATCACTTTTATTCCTATTACAAGGAATGTAAACATCCCTTGTAATAGGAATATGGCATGACAGGTCCTCTTTACAGTGAGATATGGGGTCAATAAGACCCCAAATCTCACCTCTAGGCTGTGCCTGAAATAAAAAAAAAAAAAAAAAAAAAAAAAGATCCTGGCATCGATCGTAGCGGTGAGTCGGTAGAAGCACCGGAGGGCGGCGGGAGGGGGGGACGTCCCCTCTCGCCTCCTGTAAGAACGATCAAGCAGTGTAACAGCCGCTATGATCGTTCTTATGGTGTAGGGAATCGCCGGCTGAAAAAGCTGATATCTGAATGATGCCTGTAGCTGCACCCATCATTCAGATATCCCCGCACAAAGTCAAGGACGTCGTATGACGGAAGGCCAGAAGTGGTTAAAACGCTTTTTTTTTTTAACACAAAGTTGTCCATTTATACAATATTTATAACACATAGCATGTACATACCAAAAATGACACCCCAAAATAGATTCTCCTACTCCTCCTGAGTACGGCGATACCACATGTGTGAGACTTCCACAGCCTGGCCACATACAGAGGCAGAGTATGGCTGAGCATGGCTGGGTATGGCTGAGCATGGCTGGGTATTGCAGAGTATCGCCGAGTATGACTGGGTATGGCAGAGTATGGCTGAGCATGGCTGAGCATGGCCGGGTATGGCTGAGCATGGCCGAATATGGCTGAGCATGGCTGGGTATTGCAGTGTATCGCCGAGTTTGACTGGGTATCGCCGAGTATGACTGGGTATGGCAGAGTATGACTGGGTATCACCGAGTATTGCAGAGTATGGCTGGGTATTGCGGGGTATTGCAGAGTATTGCAGGTTATGGCAGAGTATTGCAGATTTTTGCGGGGTATTGCAGAGCATGGCTGGGTATGGCAGAGTATGGCTGGGTATCACTGAGTATTGCAGAGTATGGCTGGGTATCACTGAGTATTGCAGAGTATGGCTGGGTATCACTGAGTTTTGCAGAGTATGGCTGGGTATCACTGAGTATTGCAGAGTATGGCTGGGTATCACTGAGTATTGCAGAGCATGGCTGGGTATGGCAGAGTATGGCTGGGTATCACTGAGTATTGCAGAGTATGGCTGGGTATCACTGAGTATTGCAGAGTATGGCTGGGTATCACTGAGTATGGCTGGGTATCGCGGGGTATGGCAGAGTATTGCGGGATATTGCGGGGTATTGCAGGGTATGGCAGTGTATTGCGGGGTATTTCAGGGTATTGCAGGGTATGGCAGAGTATTGCGGGGTATGGCAGAGTATTGCGGGGTATTCCAGGGTATGGCAGAGTATTGCGGGGTATTCCAGGGTATGGCAGAGTATTGCGGGGTATTCCAGGGTATGGCAGAGTATTGCGGGGTATTCCAGGGTATGACAGAGTATTGCGGAGTATGGCGGGGTATTGCGGAGTATGGCGGGGTATTGCAGGGTATGGCAGAGTATTGCGGAGTATGGCGGGGTATTGCAGGGTATAGCAGAGTATTGCGGAGTATGGCGGGGTATTGCAGGGTATGGCAGAGTATTGCGGGGTATTGCAGGGTATGGCAGAGTATTGCAGGGGTATTGCAGGGTATGGCAGGGTATTGCAGGGTATGGCAGAGTATTGCAGGGTATTGCAGGGTATGGCAGAGTATTGCAGGGATATTGCAGGGTATGGCAGAGTATTGCAGGGGTATTGTGGGGCATACCAGAGTACTGTGGGGCATTGCAGAGGGCATTGCAGGGCATGCATAGTAGTGGGGATGGCTGAGCATGGATGGATGGATGGCTGGATGTCTCTGTGCAGCGCTGTGGGCACTACACATGCAGCCCACAACGCTGCAGCCATCCATCCATCTCCCTCTCCGCTCACAGCGTACCGATCGGTACACAGAGGGGAGGAGAGGAACCGGCGTCATCAGATGACGCCGGTTTGTTTACATGTGATCGCTCCGTCATTTGACGGAGCGATCACATGGTAAACGGCCGCGATCAGCGGCCATTTACCGGGATCTGTGATGCGCCGGGTCCTCTGGACCCGGCGGTCACGGATGCTCTCGAGTGCGCGCCCTAGGGGGCGCGCGAGAGCAGAATTCTGGGAGGACGTCCCTGGACGTCCTCCCAGAGTTAAACAAACGCCCTGTAGCCGTCATTTGGCTATGGGCCGGTTGTTAAGCGGTTAAATATGATCTTCCTTTTGCCACCAGTGGTTTTAAAAAACAATCGATGTATTCCCCTAGTCTGGAGAATAGGGAGTTTATACCGCCTGGGGGTTTCTCTAATCGTTTATGGATTTTCGGTAAATGGTATATTACCGGTGTCCTTGTGGACTCACATATCAGATATTTTGCTTCCTTTTTGTTTAAAATTCCTCTGTCTTTCCCTCTTTTTACGAGGGTTTTTAATTTCTTTGTATAGAGTTGTTTCGGATTTCCTTTAAGTTTCTTATAGGTGTTTTCCACCCTCAGCAAATTCTGCATCTCTTCCTCATAATCTTTTTTTCTTAACCGGTTCAATACCGGGCATTTTCACCCCCTTCCTTCCCAGGCCAATTTTTAGTTTTCAGCGCTGTCGCACTTTAAACGACAATTGCGCGGTCGTGTGACGTTGTACCCAAAAAAAATTGACGTCCTTTTTTTCCCCACAAATAGAGCTTTCTTTTGGTGGTATTTGATCGCTGCTGCGGTTTTTATTTTTTGCGCTATAAACAAAAGAAGAGCGACAATTTTGAAAAAAACACAATATTTTTCACTTTTTGCTATAATAAATATCCCAATTTTTTTTTTCCTTGTCAAAAGAAGTTTATTGAGTATACAATGTTATAAAGATACATAAAGTAAGTTTACAAGGATCTATAAAGTAAGCTCATTGTTTTACAGTAGGGTTTATATAGGTAAATATCATGAAATTTCAAATATTAAACATTGGGTACACGTAAACCTAAATTAAAGATATATATCATTTCCTTAGTTACTTTTGTAGGTATTTAAATGATTTATACCTACTATACATATTGTTTACAAGTAGAGTGTATATAGGTCAAATACATTCTGATAATGAGCTTTAATCGTAAGGTGGAGAAAAGGAAAGAGAAAGAAGAAAAAGGGTTGAAAGGTAGAGGTATGGTCCACAAGGTTGTCCCGCTCGTCAGTTTATTATTCTTTTTAGTTCTCTTTGAAGCCTTAGAATGGGTGTCTCTGTAAGTCATTTAATCTGTTACCATGGCAACAGGACAGAGTCATTGAAGTTTGACAGGAACTGTTGTTTTATCCAAGGATGCCAAAGTTTTTCAAATTTTGGAATTTGATTTTGATCGATGGCTACCATCTTAGCATGGGACATTGTATTATTCATTCTGTGAATTGTTTCTGCTAGTACCAATGTAGGAGATTTCCATGCCTTGGCCACTGTTTGTTTTGCAGCCGTTATTAGTTGGATCATAAGTTTGAATTGAGAGAGTGTTAACCATTCCGGTTTTAGATTAAGTAAAGTTAAATATGGATCTGGTTGTATTATTTTTTTAAATATTTTAGATGCAATCACGAAGACTTCCTTCCAGAAGGTTTGGATTACTGGGCACGTCCACCATATGTGTAAATATGTGCCTATTTCTGGGCATCCTCGAAAACAAAGAGCTGAGGTATTAGGTGAATATTTTGCCACTCTAGCGGGTACAAGGTACCAGCGAGTTAGGACTTTATAATTTGTCTCCAGTGCTAAGATGTTGGGTGAAGATGACTTAGATGTGAGCCATATGTTAGACCAGTCCGTGTCTTCTAAAGTTCGTCCCAGGTCCTCCTCCCACCTCTGAACATAAGAGGGTCTATTAAGATTTGCTACTCCATATAATTGATTATAAAGTGATGAAATTGTACCTTTAGCAGATGGATCTTTTGTACAGATTGATTCAAAAATGGATAATTGGGATAATGGTGTATCCCCCTTTAGGAATGGTGTATAGAAATTTTTGATTTGGAGATATCTAAATATCTCAGAGTTTGGTAGATCATATTTTTCTCTAAGCGATGGGAATGAAAGGAATGATTTAGATGCTATGAAGTCATTTAGTGTCTGAATGCCTGATGTTGTCCAAGCTTTAAAAGAATTTGGGTAGATACATGCCGGATAAAAGGCCAGATTTCTGATAAAAGAAAGGAGAGGATTGTGTGGAGATTGTAACTGATATTTGGTTTTTAGTTTATCCCAGAGAGATAAGAAGTGTTTAGTTATGGGATTATGAATTTTAAAGCGGTCTTTAGGATCAAGCCATAATAAATTTGATATTAATAGAGGGTCATTTTCTGAAGCCTCTATAAATACCCATAATGGGATTTCCTGTTTTGCATGTTATTTGGACAGACTGGCCAAATGTGCTGCTCTGTAGTAGTTAGTAAAATTAGGGTATCCCAGGCCTCCTTTATTTTTGGGAAGATGTAGTGTGTGTATAGGTATACGTGGTTTAGAAGAGCCCCATATAAACGAAGTTGCTCTTTTTTGTACTATTCTCAAAAAATAGGAAGGAATTGGAATAGGGAGGACTCTGAATAGTCATTTTGATTGCATTAATCTTCCCTATCCAGGATAAAGGAAGTTGCGACCATTGTTTTATTAGATTTGTGATCTGTCTTAATACATGAGGATAATTGGTTGAGAATAAGTCAGAATGAGATGCTGTTAAATGAATTCCAAGATATGGGATTGATTTTTCTGCCCATGTGAATGGGAGTGCAGCCCTAGCCGGGATCAATTCCATGTTTGTGAGTGAAATATTAAGCACTAGGCATTTCTTAGGATTAATCATAAGGCCGGATAGGGCTGCAAATCCATCAAGAGCTGGTATTAAGTTAGGACCAGAGACCTGTGGTGATGATAGAAAAAGTAATATATCGTCTGCAAATATACATAATTTGTGTGTAATACCTCCTACTTCAATGCCAGTTATAGTTTGGTTTGTTCTGATGTATTGGGCCATGGGTTCGAGTATAAGGGCAAATAATAAGGGAGATAATGGGCAACCCTGTCGGGTACCTCTTTCGATATTAAAGGGTTCAGATTTGTATCCAGCATATTTTATATAGGCTTTGGGTTTATTATATAATGCTTTGATCCATGTTAAAAAGTGGGGTCCAAAACCCCATTTTTGTAATGAATATTGCATATATTGCCAGGATACTGTGTCAAATGCCCTCTTAATATCGAGAGATAGAAAACATAAAGGGATTTTCCGTTTTTTAGCAATATGTGCCAATAACACTGCCCTGCGTATATTATCGCCTGCCTGTCTATTTGGCATGAAGCCTACTTGATCTCTATGTATTAATTTTCCTATAATGCTATTGAGGCGTTTTGCTATTATTTTTGCTAATAATTTAATATCGAGGTTTAACAGAGAGATAGGCCGATAATTCACACAGGAAGTATCATCAGAAAGGGGTTTTGGGATCATACAAACAATTGCCATTAGTGTTTCTTGCCGAAAAGAATGTCCATCTAGAAGTTTGTTAAAAGTTTCAGTGAGAATGGGAGAGAGTATTTCTGAGAATGTTTTATAGTATAAAGCCGAGTAGCCGTCTGGGCCTGGTCTTTTGTTAAGTTTTAGGTCTTTTATGGCGTTAGCAACTTCATCTATAGTTATAGGCTCATCCAAACTGCTTTTTTGATTCTGAGACAACTCAGGTAAGGTTATTTTTGAGAAGAAGGATTCAGCCTCTGTAGGATTAAATTCATTGTTTGTCTTGTATAAAGTTGCGAGATGTGAGTGAAATTTATGAACTATTTTAACTGGATTACAAGCATAAACATTTTTTGATAATTTCAAACGTATTGGTTTGAAAGATTTGTTAGTTGAATTTAATGCCCGAGCCAAATATGTACCTGGTTTGTTTGTATTCATGTAGAAATTGTGTTTGGAGCGTTTGAGGGATTTATCAACTGACTCAGTGAGAAATAGATCGTATTCCAATCTAGATTTTTCCAGATGAGATTTTGTACTCTGAGATGGATTATCTTGGAATGATATGTAGGCTGCATTAAAATTGAGTTCTAGTTTTTTTACTAGATTTTTGCGTTCCCGTTTAAATAGTGCCATTTGTCTTTGTATTGTACCACGCAAGACAGGCTTATGAGCTTCCCACAGTGTTATTGGGGAGATGTCTGTTGTGTTATTAATTGATATGTATTCCTTTAAAGCTTGTTCAATGGCCATCTGATGTAGTGGGTGTTTGAGCATTATGTCCGGTAAGTACCACGTTGGGTCATGCGCTTTTGGTATGGCTGAGGCTATAGTAGTGTATACTGCATTATGGTCAGACCACGGAATCGGAATTATATCTGATGCAATAATTTCTGGTATCATTCCTATTGTTAGAAAAATATGATCTATTCTGGTGAAGGTTTGATGAGGGTGCGAGAAATAAGTGAATTTCTTTTTCATTGGGTTACTTTCTCTCCACGAATCTACCAGATTGTATTTGGAAAGAAGTTGAGAAAAAGGTAATCTAGAGGTTATTTTGGATGGTGTAAAAGGTGATTTATCTAGAAATGGGAGGAGGACCTGGTTCGAATCCCCACACATTATCACTGTTCCTATTTTGTGTGTATTAATCACTTGTAATATATGTGAGAGGAATGGTGTAGGTTGTTTGTTAGGAGCGTAGTAGGAAATCACCGTGATTGCTGTATCCATTATATAACCCATGAGTATCAGGTATCTACCTTCTGGGTCTTTAATTTCTGATGATAAGGTGAATGGTGTGGATCGGTGAAATGCAATTAGAGTTCCCCTTTGTTTGGTACAGGCAGAAGCCGTGTAAATTTGTTGATAAAAAGGAGAAATATATTTTGGAGTAGAATCTTTGGTGAAGTGTGTTTCTTGGAGGCATACTATGTGAGCCTTCTTGTTATGGAAAGTACGGAAGGCTTTGGTCCTTTTTTGAGGGACATTTATTCCCTGAACATTCAGGGAAAGTATATTCAGTGGTGCCATGGCAACAGATCAAATAGTTTTGACTTACTTTTTGTTATGCAGAGCTGACTGCGCAGATCAACCTGTGTGGACTGAAGAGATGAATAGATAGAAAAGAAACCAGTGAATTCTGGAGTAAAGAGTAAACAAAAAACATATGAGATTAGATGATACATTGTATAAATTATTTTTTGCAAGTAATCACAATTTACCCGTGAAAGAGAATAAATATCTCTCTCAGGGGAATAAGTGCCTTCGTCACACTCCCACATAATATGGTTGGGAGAATGAGGAGGGCTAATGGGGGTACACGGATCTTCCGCTTACAGGAGAGAAGTGCTATGTCTAAAGACATCAAAATGATGTTTCATTAATTGGAGTGCAGAATATAGTTTTTGTTGAAATTATTTATTCCAGGGTGGTTGTATATGGTTAGTCTTGCCCTAGGCTAAATAATTCAGTTAGAAAGGTACTGTTAATAACTTTGGTATTGATGAAGATAGTTTGAATTATTTTGGGATTTTAACCCTTTTAGAGTAAACAATTACATATTTTATTCATATGTAACTGTTTAGATATGTTAACTCATAAAATTGAGGTTGTATTGCTTCAGATTAGAATAAACAAAAACATAATTCTAGGAACTAGTTAGGTAATAATATATTTGTTTTAAGATAAGAAAGAAAAAGCTTCCATTACTTCTGGATTATTGAACATATTTGTCCTAAAAAGTAATAAATCTATTGTTATTACCTGATAATATATAACTGAACAAGAATTTCCTTATTTCACTTATATATTCTAAGGCTATATGAATCAGAAGTAATAAGAAATATAACTGGAATGTAACATGATCCCACACAGTGTGTGACTATCAGAATGCAGTTACATTCAGTTATAAATATAGGTTTTTTATAGAGAACCATCTCTTAGTATAATAAATGAAGAGATATCAGGAATTAGGATGTCAGTCCATTGAATCTTCTTGGTCCATGGATGATGTGGCATAACGGCCTCTTTTGTGAGAATGATGATTCCCATTTTGTTCTGAAATTTTCTGGGTGCTGCCTGAAGGTGAAGATGATGCCATTCTTCTGCGTGTGGGAGTGTTGCTGCTTGTGGGTTCTGTCAGATTTAATTTTAAAAGGGTTTGTTGTAGTTCATCTGCTGATCTGCTTCTGTAAATTGTACCTTGGTAGTTAAATCTGACTGAAAAGGGGAAGCCCCATTGATACATAATGTTGTGGCGTTGCAGTTCCATTAGTTGGGGTTTCATGGATCGTCTTTTAGTAATAGTAAGTTGGGATAGGTCAGCAAAAATTTGATAATTGTGTCCTTGAAAATTAAGTTCCTTTTTTTCTCTTGCAGCAATTAGTATTTGTTCTTTCGTTCTGTAATAATGAAATTTTGTGATTATATCACGTGGGGGTCCATCTTTCTTTTTGGCTGTGAGGGCTCTGTGTACTCTGTCCAGTTCTAAACGTTCAATAGGGATATCTGGCTTTAGTTCTTGTAATAGAGCAGTAATAGTAGATTGCAGGTCTGTCACAGTTTCAGGTATTCCCCTTATGCGCAAGTTTGAACGTCTGGCTCTATTTTCGTAATCTTCGAGCTTAGTTTGAAGTATTAAATTCTCTTTTTTTAATTGTTCCAATTCTGTTATATTTTCTTGGGTTGTAATTTCAATTTCATCCATTTTTATTTCTAAGGCTGCGGTGCGGTTTCCCAGCTCTCTTATTTCTTTGGTTAGGCTTTTTGTTATTTGGTCTGAGGTTTGTTTTAAAGCCTTATGAAGCATCTTTTCAAATTGTAATAATATTACTGGGGATGCTGAGGAGGCTTGTGGAGAAGTTTGTGAGAGGATTTGTTCTGTATCTGACTCAAATGGAGAGTCTTGCTGTGACATTTTCTGTCTGTGAGAGCGCCCTGATGCTGTATCTTGTGAGGTGACTGGAGCTGCTTCAGCTGCAGTGAGTGCCTGTGAGCTCTTTGTGAGGTGATTTTTATTTCTGCCACGGTTTCCTCCCAGTACCATATTTCCTGCCCAAACTTTCACAGTTTGTTCCCAGGGGCAAAAAGGTTCAAATGGATACCTTTTGAGCCTGCAGGCTCCGCTTTGTCCTTCTCTTCTCTCCTCAGCGGTGCGGAGCTCTAACAATGCATGTCTGCTCTGCTAGGCTCCGCCCATCTCCCTCCCCAATTTTTTTTTTAAAAAACAAATTTTTTTCCTCAGTTTCGGCCGATACGTATTCTTCTACATATTTTTGGTAAAAAAAAAAAAAAAATCGCAATAAGCGTATATTGATTGGTTTGTGCAAAAGTTATAGCGTCTACAAAATACGGGATAGATTTATGGCATTTTTTTTTTTTTTAAATATTTATTTATTTTTTTAGCGGCGATTGCGATTTTTTTTTTTCGTGACTGCGACATTATGGCGGACACATCGGACACTTTTGACACATTTTTGGGACCATTCACATTTATACAGCGATCAATGCTATAAAGTTGCATTGATTACTGTGTAAATGTGACAGGCAGTGAAGGGGTTGACCACTAGGGGGCGTGGAGGGGTTAATATGTTTCCTAGGGAATGATTCTAACTGTAGGGGGCGGGGACGCACAAGGGGAGGAGACTGATCGGTGTTCCTCCACAGATCGCTCTCCTCTCACCTGACAGGACGTGGATCTCTATGTTTACACACACAGATCCATGGTCCGGCCTGGTTAACGGGCAATCGTGTGTGCCCGGCGGACATCACGGCCTCCGGGCACACGCACCGGGTCCCGAGCAACGCGGCGGGCGCCCCCTAGACGGCCGGGAAGCCCAGGACGTCATATGACGTCCACCCAGGATGGGAGATCCCATCTGTGGCCGTCATATGACTATAGCTGGGTATTGAAGTGGTTAATATGACCAGTCCCCCCCCCCTTTGTCAGCGGGACGAATGACTACTTCTTTTCTTTTCCCAATCTCTTTGATTGTCTTCCACACATTTCTATCTTTGGGGTTCTTCCTTTCTAATTTTACAAGGTCACTTTCCACCATTTTCTTGAAGACATTCATACATTGGTCGCCAGGGACCTCGGGGTTGAACATAGAATTGTTCCTGAGATCAGTGTCTTTAAATCCAGATGGTTCCCCAACTACTTTCTTATCTTTATTGAAGGCATAGTGTTTTCTTATTGGTAGTTTACACATACATTTCTACAAATCAATAAAAACTTCAATCCCAAATCTAAAATCCTCAGTTCCTCTTCAGAAAAAATGTCATCCCTCAGATTGAAGATCCTTCTCCTAATACTCTCCTCCTCCTGTTCCTCTTCTCTCCTCCTCCTGTTCCTCTTCTCTCCTCCTCGTGTTCCTCTTCTCTCCTCCTCCTGTTCCTCTTCTCTCCTCCTCGTGTTCCTCTTTTCTCCTCCTCGTGTTCCTCTTCTCTCCTCCTCGTGTTCCTCTTCTCTCCTCCTCGTGTTCCTCTTTTCTCCTCCTCGTGTTCCTCTTCTCTCCTCCTCGTGTTCCTCTTCTCTCCTCCTGGTGTTCCTCTTCTCTCCTCCTGGTGTTCCTCTTGTCTCCTCCTCGTGTTCCTCTTCTCTCCTCCTGGTGTTCCTCTTCTCTCCTCCTTGTGTTCCTCTTCTCTCCTCCTCGTGTTCCTCTTCTCTCCTCCTCGTGTTCCTCTTCTCTCCTCCTGGTGTTCCTCTTCTCTCCTCCTCGTGTTCCTCTTCTCTCCTCCTCGTGTTCCTCTTGTCTCTTCCTCGTGTTCCTCTTCTCTCCTCCTGGTGTTCCTCTTGTCTCCTCCTCGTGTTCCTCTTGTCTCCTCCTCGTGTTCCTCTTCTCTCCTCCTGGTGTTCCTCTTGTCTCCTCCTCGTGTTCCTCTTCTCTCCTCCTGGTGTTCCTCTTCTCTCCTCCTGGTGTTCCTCTTGTCTCCTCCTCGTGTTCCTCTTGTCTCCTCCTCGTGTTCCTCTTCTCTCCTCCTGGTGTTCCTCTTGTCTCCTCCTCGTGTTCCTCTTCTCTCCTCCTGGTGTTCCTCTTCTCTCCTCCTGGTGTTCCTCTTCTCTCCTCCTGGTGTTCCTCTTGTCTCCTCCTCGTGTTCCTCTTCTCTCCTCCTCGTGTTCCTCTTCTCTCCTCCTGGTGTTCCTCTTGTCTCCTCCTCGTGTTCCTCTTCTCTCCTCCTCGTGTTCCTCTTCTCTCCTCCTGGTGTTCCTCTTCTCTCCTCCTGGTGTTCCTCTTCTCTCCTCCTGGTGTTCCTCTTGTCTCCTCCTCGTGTTCCTCTTCTCTCCTCCTCGTGTTCCTCTTCTCTCCTCCTGGTGTTCCTCTTGTCTCCTCCTCGTGTTCCTCTTCTCTCCTCCTCGTGTTCCTCTTCTCTCCTCCTGGTGTTCCTCTTGTCTCCTCCTCGTGTTCCTCTTCTCTCCTCCTCGTGTTCCTCTTCTCTCCTCCTGGTGTTCCTCTTGTCTCCTCCTCGTGTTCCTCTTCTCTCCTCCTGGTGTTCCTCTTCTCTCCTCCTCGTGTTCCTCTTCTCTCCTCCTCGTGTTCCTCTTCTCTCCTCCTCGTGTTCCTCTTCTCTCCTCCTCGTGTTCCTCTTCTCTCCTCCTGGTGTTCCTCTTCTTTCCTCCTGGTGTTCCTCTTCTCTCCTCCTCGTGTTCCTCTTCTCTCCTCCTCGTGTTCCTCTTCTCTCCTCCTTGTGTTCCTCTTCTCTCCTCCTGGTGTTCCTCTTCTCTCCTCCTTGTGTTCCTCTTCTCTCCTCCTCGTGTTCCTCTTCTCTCCTCCTCGTGTTCCTCTTCTCTCCTCCTGGTGTTCCTCTTCTCTCCTCCTGGTGTTCCTCTTCTCTCCTCCTCGTGTTCCTCTTCTCTCCTCCTCGTGTTCCTCTTCTCTCCTCCTCGTGTTCCTCTCCTCTCCTCCTCCTGTTCCTCTTCTCTCCTCCTCGTGTTCCTCTTCTCTCCTCCTCCTGTTCCTCTTCTCTCCTCCTCGTGTTCCTCTTCTCTCCTCCTCCTGTTCCTCTTCTCTCCTCCTCGTGTTCCTCTTCTCTCCTCCTCCTGTTCCTCTTCTCTCCTCCTCGTGTTCCTCTAGTCTGCAGCCTCTTTCCATGTCTCTGGGATATCATCTATTTCTCTGCCCTGACTCCTGTTCAGTCCATTCCTTATCTGCTGTGGATATCTGTAAGATCCGGTCTTCCTCCTCTCTCCATACATAGGAAAACCTCCTTGTCATTGAGATTTATAATGACCCTGCATCGGCAGCGTGTCATTAGATGGAAACATGGACCCTGCATCGGCAGTGTGTCATTAGATGGAAACATGGACCCTGCATCGGCAGTGTGTCATTAGATGGAAACATGGACCCTGCATCGGCAGTGTGTCATTGGATGGAAACATGGACCCTGCATCGGCAGTGTGTCATTAGATGGAAACATGGACCCTGCATCGGCAGTGTGTCATTGGATGGAAACATGGACCCTGCATCGGCAGTGTCTTATTAGATGGAAACATGGACCCTGCATCGGCAGTGTGTCATTAGATGGAAACATGGACCCTGCATCGGCAGTGTGTCATTAGATGGAAACATGGACCCTGCATCGCCAGTGTCATTGGATGGAGACAATGACCCTGCATCGGCAGTGTGTCATTAGATGGAAACATGGACCCTGCATCGGCAGTGTGTCATTAGATGGAAACATGGACCCTGCATCGGCAGTGTGTCATTAGATGGAAACATGGACCCTGCATCAGCAGTGTGTCATTGGATGGAGACAATGACCCTGCATCGGCAGTGTGTCATTGGATGGAAACATGGACCCTGCATCGGCAGTGTGTCATTAGATGGAAACATGGACCCTGCATCGGCAGTGTGTCATTAGATGGAAACATGGACCCTGCATCAGCAGTGTGTCATTGGATGGAGACATGGACCCTGCATCGGCAGTGTCTTATTAGATGGAAACATGGACCCTGCATCAGCAGTGTGTCATTGGATGGAGACAATGACCCTGCATCGGCAGTGTGTCATTGGATGGAAACATGGACCCTGCATCGCCAGTGTCATTGGATGGAGACAATGACCCTGCATCGGCAGTGTCTTATTAGATGGAAACATGGACCCTGCATCAGCAGTGTGTCATTGGATGGAGACAATGACCCTGCATCGGCAGTGTGTCATTAGATGGAAACATGGACCCTGCATCGGCAGTGTGTCATTGGATGGAAACATGGACCCTGCATCGGCAGTGTGTCATTAGATGGAAACATGGACCCTGCATCGGCAGTGTGTCATTAGATGGAAACATGGACCCTGCATCGGCAGTGTGTCATTAGATGGAAACATGGACCCTGCATCGGCAGTGTGTCATTAGATGGAAACATGGACCCTGCATCGGCAGTGTGTCATTGGATGGAAACATGGACCCTGCATCGGCAGTGCCATTGGATGGAAACATGGACCCTGCATCGGCAGTGTGTCATTGGATGGAAACATGGACCCTGCATCGGCAGTGTGTCATTAGATGATAACATGGACCCTGCATCGGCAGTGTGTCATTAGATGGAAACATGGACCCTGCATCGGCAGTGTGTCATTGGATGGAAACATGGACCCTGCATCGGCAGTGTGTCATTAGATGGAAACATGGACCCTGCATCGGCAGTGTGTCATTAGATGGAAACATGGACCCTGCATCGGCAGTGTGTCATTGGATGGAAACATGGACCCTGCATCGGCAGTGTGTCATTAGATGGAAACATGGACCCTGCATCGGCAGTGTGTCATTGGATGGAGACAATGACCCTGCATCGGCAGTGTGTCATTGGATGGAAACATGGACCCTGCATCGGCAGTGTGTCATTAGATGGAAACATGGACCCTGCATCGGCAGTGTGTCATTAGATGGAAACATGGACCCTGCATCGGCAGTGTGTCATTAGATGGAAACATGGACCCTGCATCGGCAGTGTGTCATTGGATGGAAACATGGACCCTGCATCGGCAGTGTGTCATTGGATGGAAACATGGACCCTGCATCGGCAGTGTCATTGCATGGAAACATGGACCCTGCATCGGCAGTGTGTCATTAGATGGAAACATGGACCCTGCATCGGCAGTGTGTCATTAGATGGAAACATGGACCCTGCATCGGCAGTGTGTCATTAGATGGAAACATGGACCCTGCATCGGCAGTGTGTCATTAGATGGAAACATGGACCCTGCATCGGCAGTGTGTCATTAGATGGAAACATGGACCCTGCATCGGCAGTGTGTCATTAGATGGAAACATGGACCCTGCATCGGCAGTGTGTCATTAGATGGAAACATGGACCCTGCATCGGCAGTGCCATTGGATGGAAACATGGACCCTGCATCGGCAGTGTGTCATTGGATGGAGAAAATGACCCTGCATCGGCAGTGTGTCATTAGATGATAACATGGACCCTGCATCGGCAGTGTGTCATTAGATGGAAACATGGACCCTGCATCGGCAGTGTGTCATTGGATGGAAACATGGACCCTGCATCGGCAGTGTGTCATTAGATGGAAACATGGACCCTGCATCGGCAGTGTGTCATTGGATGGAAACATGGACCCTGCATCGGCAGTGTGTCATTGGATGGAAACATGGACCCTGCATCGGCAGTGTGTCATTAGATGGAAACATGGACCCTGCATCGGCAGTGTCATTAGATGGAAACATGGACCCTGCATCGGCAGTGTGTCATTGGATGGAAACATGGACCCTGCATCGGCAGTGTGTCATTGGATGGAAACATGGACCCTGCATCGGCAGTGTGTCATTAGATGGAAACATGGACCCTGCATCGGCAGTGTCATTAGATGGAAACATGGACCCTGCATCGGCAGTGTGTCATTGGATGGAAACATGGACCCTGCATCGGCAGTGTGTCATTAGATGGAAACATGGACCCTGCATTGACATTAGAACTGTGCATAGCATCAGCCAGCTGAATGTGTTGGCTGAACCACCAATGTCAGAGGATTTAAGCTGAGAACAAGTGGTCCCGTCTGATGGTGCACGCTTAGGGTGCCCACGTGTCCCGGATTGCCCGGGATTGTCCCTTAATGCATAGTTGTGTCCCGGAATGAAAATAAAAAAATACCGCCAGGTCGCCACCCTGATACATTGCTTCGTTCAGCCGAACTAACTGGTTGCTAGGGCCGTCCCGCATCGCATCTAGCAACCAGTGACGTCGGCTGAGCGAGGCTTACCCAGTGCTACCTTGTGCTGAGAAGCAGACTTGCAGAGCAAAGCAGTGGTCACCCTACCCCCTCGCCCCTGTCAATGCAGCGCTTTTCCAGGAGCCCAGCAGAAGGAGCAGCCAGTGTGCAGCCGACAGCTTACAGAATGGGACAGCAGGAGAGAGGTATGTACAGTCCATTACTGTCCCTCTGCCAAACCCACTGTCCCCCTGTCCATCCCTCTGTCCATCCTACTGTCTCCCTGTCCATCCCTCTGTCCATCCCACTGTCCCCCTGTCCATCCCTCTGTCCATCTCACTGTCCCCCTGTCCATCTCACTGTCCCACTGTCCATCTCACTGTCCCCCTGTCCATCTCACTGTCCATCCCACTGTCCCTCTGTCCATCCCACTGTCCCCCTGTCCATCTCACTGTCCCCCTGTCCATCTCACTGTCCCCCTGTCCATCCCACTGTCCCCCTGTCCATCTCACTGTCCCCCTGTCCATCTCACTGTCCCCCTGTCCATCTCACTGTCCCCCTGTCCATCTCACTGTCCCACTGTCCATCTCACTGTCCCCCTGTCCATCTCACTGTCCCCCTGTCCATCTCACTGTCCCCCTGTCCATCTCACTGTCCCCCTGTCCATCTCACTGTCCCCCTGTCCATCTCACTATCCCACTGTCCATCTCACTGTCCCCCTGTCCATCCCACTGTCCCCCTGTCCATCTCAATGTCCCCCTGTCCATCTCACTGTCCCCCTGTCCATCTCACTGTCCCCCTGTCCATCCCTCTGTCCCCCTGTCCATCCCACTGTCCAACTGTCCATCTCACTGTCCCCCTGTCCATCCCACTGTCCCCCTGTCCATCCCACTGTCCCACTGTCCATCTCACTGTCCCCCTGTCCATCTCACTGTCCCACTGTCCATCTCACTGTCCCCCTGTCCATCCCACTGTCCCCCTGTCCATCTCACTGTCCCCCTGTCCATCTCACTGTCCCCCTGTCCATCTCACTGTCCCCCTGTCCATCCCACTGCCACTGCTGGTAAGCCAGGATCCACAATGGCAGCCTGTGCCCAGTGCCAGTCCAGGGGCCGACTACTCCCGCTGCCTGCAGCTCATTGCCAGGCCAGCAGCTAGCAGCCCAACTTCTCTCCTCCTGAGCCTTCTCCCGCCCCCGAGGGCTGCGACCCGAGCCGGCAGCCAAACTTCCAGGTTTGTACACTACCCACTCACTAATACTATTCTATGAGAACATGCATGCTTGCAATGAATCATGTGTTGCTTTTAACAATGTTCCTTCTAGAATCCGATATTGTATGTTCGTGACAATAAAACTTCCTTTTTCCTTTTCCTTTTTTTTTTTTTTTTTTTTTCACATATGTATTTCTGTGAGGCGGAAAGTCTGGCAATCTCATTCCAAATAGGGTGACCACCTTGGTATTAGACCCCTTTCACACTGTGCCGCCCCGGGCGTCAGCAATAAAGCGGCGCTATTTATTAACCCCCCATTAGGGGCTGAAAAGGGCTTAAATCCGCCTGCAAAATGCCGCTGCAGGGACATTTTGCCAGTGGTATAGCAGCGCTGCCCCATTGATTTTTCTGGGGGGCGGGGGGGGTGTCCCTGAATGACAGTTTGAAAATGTGGTCACCCTACCCCCTCGCCCCTGTCAATGCAGCGCTTTTCCAGGAGCCCAGCAGAAGGAGCAGCCAGTGTGCAGCCGACAGCTTACAGAATGGGACAGCAGGAGAGAGGTATGTACAGTCCATTACTGTCCCTCTGCCAAACCCACTGTCCCCCTGTCCATCCCTCTGTCCATCCTACTATCCCCCTGTCCATCCCTCTGTCCATCCCACTGTCCCCCTGTCCATCCCACTGTCCCTCTGTCCATCCCACTGTCCCCCTGTCCATCTCACTGTCCCCCTGTCCATCTCACTGTCCCCCTGTCCATCTCACTGTCCCACTATCCATCTCACTGTCCCCCTGTCCATCTCACTGTCCCCCTGTCCATCTCACTGTCCCCCTGTCCATCTCACTGTCCCCCTGTCCATCTCACTGTCCCCCTGTCCATCCCACTGTCCCCCTGTCCATCTCACTGTCCCACTGTCCATCTCACTGTCCCCCTGTCCATCTCACTGTCCAACTGTCCATCTCACTGTCCCCCTGTCCATCTCACTGTCCCCCTGTCCATCTCACTGTCCCCCTGTCCATCTCACTGTCCCCCTGTCCATCTCACTGTCCCACTGTCCATCTCACTGTCCCCCTGTCCATCTCACTGTCCCACTGTCCATCTCACTGTCCCCCTGTCCATCTCACTGTCCCCCTGTCCATCCCACTGTCCCCCTGTCCATCCTACTGTCCCCCTGTCCATCCCTCTGTCCATCCCACTGTCCACCTGTCCATCCCTCTGTCCATCTCACTGTCCCCCTGTCCATCCCACTGTCCCCCTGTCCATCCTACTGTCCCCCTGTCCATCCCTCTGTCCATCCCACTGTCCACCTGTCCATCCCTCTGTCCATCTCACTGTCCCACTGTCCATCTCACTGTCCCCCTGTCCATCTCACTGTCCCCCTGTCCATCTCACTGTCCCCCTGTCCATCTCACTGTCCCCCTGTCCATCTCACTGTCCCACTGTCCATCTCACTGTCCCCCTGTCCATCCCACTGTCCCCCTGTCCATCTCAATGTCCCCCTGTCCATCTCACTGTCCCCCTGTCCATCTCACTGTCCCCCTGTCCATCCCTCTGTCCCCCTGTCCATCCCACTGTCCAACTGTCCATCTCACTGTCCCCCTGTCCATCCCACTGTCCCCCTGTCCATCCCACTGTCCCACTGTCCATCTCACTGTCCCCCTGTCCATCTCACTGTCCCACTGTCCATCTCACTGTCCCCCTGTCCATCCCACTGTCCCACTGTCCATCTCACTGTCCCCCTGTCCATCTCACTGTCCCACTGTCCATCTCACTGTCCCCCTGTCCATCCCACTGTCCCCCTGTCCATCCCACTGTCCCACTGTCCATCTCACTGTCCCCCTGTCCATCTCACTGTCCCACTGTCCATCTCACTGTCCCCCTGTCCATCTCACTGTCCCCCTGTCCATCTCACTGTCCCCCTGTCCATCTCACTGTCCCCCTGTCCATCTCACTGTCCCCCTGTCCATCCCACTGCCACTGCTGGTAAGCCAGGATCCACAATGGCAGCCTGTGCCCAGTGCCAGTCCAGGGGCCGACTACTCCCGCTGCCTGCAGCTCATTGCCAGGCCAGCAGCTAGCAGCCCAACTTCTCTCCTCCTGAGCCTTCTCCCGCCCCCGAGGGCTGCGACCCGAGCCGGCAGCCAAACTTCCAGGTTTGTACACTACCCACTCACTAAAACTATTCTATGAGAACATGCATGCTTGCAATGAATCATGTGTTGCTTTTAACAATGTTCCTTCTAGAATCCGATATTGTATGTTCGTGACAATAAAACTTCCTTTTTTTTTTTCCTTTTTTTTTTTTTTTTTTTTTTTTCACATATGTATTTCTGTGAGGCGGAAAGTCTGGCAATCTCATTCCAAATAGGGTGACCACCTTGGTATTAGACCCCTTTCACACTGTGCCGCCCCGGGCGTCAGCAATAAAGCGGCGCTATTTATTAACCCCCCATTAGGGGCTGAAAAGGGCTTAAATCCGCCTGCAAAATGCCGCTGCAGGGGCATTTTGCCAGCGGTATAGCAGCGCTGCCCCGATGATTTTTCTGGGGGGCGGGGGGGGGTGTCCCTGAATGACAGTTTGAAAATGTGGTCACCCTACCCCCTCGACCCTGTCAATGCAGCGCTTTTGCAGGAGCCCAGCAGAAGGAGCAGCCAGTGTGCAGCCGACAGCTTACAGAATGGGACAGCAGGAGAGAGGTATGTACAGTCCATTACTGTCCCTCTGCCAAACCCACTGTCCCCCTGTCCATCCCTCTGTCCATCCTACTGTCCCCCTGTCCATCCCTCTGTCCATCCCACTGTCCACCTGTCCATCTCACTGTCCCCCTGTCCATCTCACTGTCCAACTGTCCATCTCACTGTCCCCCTGTCCATCTCAATGTCCCCCTGTCCATCTCACTGTCCCCCTGTCCATCTCACTGTCCCCCTGTCCATCTCACTGTCCCCCTGTCCATCTCACTGTCCCCCTGTCCATCTCAATGTCCCCCTGTCCATCTCACTGTCCCCCTGTCCATCTCACTGTCCCCCTGTCCATCTCACTGTCCCCCTGTCCATCCCACTGTCCCCCTGTCCATCTCACTGTCCCACTGTCCATCTCACTGTCCCCCTGTCCATCTCACTGTCCCCCTGTCCATCTCACTGTCCCCCTGTCCATCTCACTGTCCCCCTGTCCATCTCACTGTCCCCCTGTCCATCTCACTGTCCCCCTGTCCATCCCACTGTCCCCCTGTCCATCCTACTGTCCCCCTGTCCATCCCTCTGTCCATCTCACTGT
Organism: Aquarana catesbeiana; assembly: GCF_042186555.1. NCBI lineage: Eukaryota > Metazoa > Chordata > Amphibia > Anura > Ranidae > Aquarana > Aquarana catesbeiana. The sequence continues at coordinate 276,368,641 of NC_133331.1, read as the reverse complement.
CCCCCTGTCCATCTCAATGTCCCCCTGTCCATCTCACTGTCCCCCTGTCCATCTCACTGTCCCCCTGTCCATCTCACTGTCCCCCTGTCCATCTCACTGTCCCACTGTCCATCTCACTGTCCCCCTGTCCATCTCACTGTCCCCCTGTCCATCTCACTGTCCCCCTGTCCATCTCACTGTCCCCCTGTCCATCTCACTGTCCCCCTGTCCATCCCACTGCCACTGCTGGTAAGCCAGGATCCACAATGGCAGCCTGTGCCCAGTGCCAGTCCAGGGGCCGACTACTCCCGCTGCCTGCAGCTCATTGCCAGGCCAGCAGCTAGCAGCCCAACTTCTCTCCTCCTGAGCCTTCTCCCGCCCCCGAGGGCTGCGACCCGAGCCGGCAGCCAAACTTCCAGGTTTGTACACTACCCACTCACTAATACTATTCTATGAGAACATGCATGCTTGCAATGAATCATGTGTTGCTTTTAACAATGTTCCTTCTAGAATCCGATATTGTATGTTCGTGACAATAAAACTTCCTTTTTTTTTTTCCTTTTTTTTTTTTTTTTTTTTTTTCACATATGTATTTCTGTGAGGCGGAAAGTCTGGCAATCTCATTCCAAATAGGGTGACCACCTTGGTATTAGACCCCTTTCACACTGTGCCGCCCCGGGCGTCAGCAATAAAGCGGCGCTATTTATTAACCCCCCATTAGGGGCTGAAAAGGGCTTAAATCCGCCTGCAAAATGCCGCTGCTTGCCAGCGGTATAGCAGCGCTGCCCCATTGATTTTTCTGGGGGGCGGGGGGGGTGTCCCTGAATGACAGTTTGAAAATGTGGTCACCCTACCCCCTCGCCCCTGTCAATGCAGCGCTTTTCCAGGAGCCCAGCAGAAGGAGCAGCCAGTGTGCAGCCGACAGCTTACAGAATGGGACAGCAGGAGAGAGGTATGTACAGTCCATTACTGTCCCTCTGCCAAACCCACTGTCCCCCTGTCCATCCCTCTGTCCATCCTACTGTCTCCCTGTCCATCCCTCTGTCCATCCCACTGTCCCCCTGTCCATCTCACTGTCCCCCTGTCCATCTCACTGTCCCACTGTCCATCTCACTGTCCCCCTGTCCATCTCAATGTCCCCCTGTCCATCTCACTGTCCCCCTGTCCATCTCACTGTCCCCCTGTCCATCTCACTGTCCCCCTGTCCATCTCACTGTCCCCCTGTCCATCCCACTGTCCCCCTGTCCATCCCACTGTCCCACTGTCCATCTCACTGTCCCCCTGTCCATCTCACTGTCCCACTGTCCATCTCACTGTCCCCCTGTCCATCCCACTGTCCCCCTGTCCATCTCAATGTCCCCCTGTCCATCTCACTGTCCCTCTGTCCATCTCACTGTCCCCCTGTCCATCCCTCTGTCCCCCTGTCCATCCCACTGTCCAACTGTCCATCTCACTGTCCCCCTGTCCATCCCACTGTCCCCCTGTCCATCCCTCTGTCCATCCCACTGTCCACCTGTCCATCCCTCTGTCCATCTCACTGTCCCCCTGTCCATCCCACTGTCCCCCTGTCCATCCTACTGTCCCCCTGTCCATCCCTCTGTCCATCCCACTGTCCACCTGTCCATCCCTCTGTCCATCTCACTGTCCCCCTGTCCATCCCACTGTCCCCCTGTCCATCTCACTGTCCCACTGTCCATCTCACTGTCCCCCTGTCCATCTCACTGTCCCCCTGTCCATCTCACTGTCCCCCTGTCCATCTCACTGTCCCCCTGTCCATCTCACTGTCCCCCTGTCCATCTCACTGTCCCCCTGTCCATCTCACTGTCCCCCTGTCCATCTCACTGTCCCCCTGTCCATCTCACTGTCCCCCTGTCCATCCCACTGTCCCCCTGTCCATCTCAATGTCCCCCTGTCCATCTCACTGTCCCCCTGTCCATCTCAATGTCCCCCTGTCCATCTCACTGTCCCCCTGTCCATCTCACTGTCCCCCTGTCCATCTCACTGTCCCCCTGTCCATCTCACTGTCCCCCTGTCCATCTCACTGTCCCACTGTCCATCTCACTGTCCCCCTGTCCATCTCACTGTCCCCCTGTCCATCTCACTGTCCCCCTGTCCATCTCACTGTCCCCCTGTCCATCTCACTGTCCCCCTGTCCATCCCACTGCCACTGCTGGTAAGCCAGGATCCACAATGGCAGCCTGTGCCCAGTGCCAGTCCAGGGGCCGACTACTCCCGCTGCCTGCAGCTCATTGCCAGGCCAGCAGCTAGCAGCCCAACTTCTCTCCTCCTGAGCCTTCTCCCGCCCCCCGAGGGCTGCGACCCGAGCCGGCAGCCAAACTTCCAGGTTTGTACACTACCCACTCACTAATACTATTCTATGAGAACATGCATGCTTGCAATGAATCATGTGTTGCTTTTAACAATGTTCCTTCTAGAATCCGATATTGTATGTTCGTGACAATAAAACTTCCTTTTTTTTTTTCCTTTTTTTTTTTTTTTTTTTTTTTTAACATATGTATTTCTGTGAGGCGGAAAGTCTGGCAATCTCATTCCAAATAGGGTGACCACCTTGGTATTAGACCCCTTTCACACTGTGCCGCCCCGGGCGTCAGCAATAAAGCGGCGCTATTTATTAACCCCCCATTAGGGGCTGAAAAGGGCTTAAATCCGCCTGCAAAATGCCGCTGCTTGCCAGCGGTATAGCAGCGCTGCCCCATTGATTTTTCTGGGGGGCGGGGGGGGTGTCCCTGAATGACAGTTTGAAAATGTGGTCACCCTACCCCCCTCGCCCCTGTCAATGCAGCGCTTTTGCAGGAGCCCAGCAGAAGGAGCAGCCAGTGTGCAGCCGACAGCTTACAGAATGGGACAGCAGGAGAGAGGTATGTACAGTCCATTACTGTCCCTCTGCCAAACCCACTGTCCCCCTGTCCATCCCTCTGTCCATCCTACTGTCCCCCTGTCCATCCCTCTGTCCATCCCACTGTCCCCCTGTCCATCCCTCTGTCCATCCCACTGTCCCCCTGTCCATCTCACTGTCCCCCTGTCCATCTCACTGTCCCCCTGTCCATCTCACTGTCCCCCTGTCCATCTCACTGTCCCACTGTCCATCTCACTGTCCCCCTGTCCATCTCACTGTCCCCCTGTCCATCTCACTGTCCCCCTGTCCATCTCACTGTCCCCCTGTCCATCTCACTGTCCCCCTGTCCATCTCACTGTCCCACTGTCCATCTCACTGTCCCCCTGTCCATCCCACTGTCCCTCTGTCCATCTCACTGTCCATCCCACTGTCCCTCTGTCCATCCCACTGTCCCCCTGTCCATCTCACTGTCCCCCTGTCCATCTCACTGTCCCCCTGTCCATCTCACTGTCCCCCTGTCCATCTCACTGTCCCCCTGTCCATCTCACTGTCCCCCTGTCCATCTCACTGTCCCCCTGTCCATCTCACTGTCCCCCTGTCCATCTCACTGTCCCACTGTCCATCTCACTGTCCAACTGTCCATCTCACTGTCCCCCTGTCCATCTCACTGTCCCACTATCCATCTCACTGTCCCCCTGTCCATCTCACTGTCCCCCTGTCCATCTCACTGTCCCACTGTCCATCCCACTGTCCCCCTGTCCATCTCACTGTCCCCCTGTCCATCTCACTGTCCCCCTGTCCATCTCACTGTCCCACTGTCCATCTCACTGTCCAACTGTCCATCTCACTGTCCCCCTGTCCATCTCACTGTCCCACTATCCATCTCACTGTCCCCCTGTCCATCTCACTGTCCCCCTGTCCATCTCACTGTCCCCCTGTCCATCTCACTGTCCCCCTGTCCATCTCACTGTCCCACTGTCCATCTCACTGTCCCCCTGTCCATCTCACTGTCCCCCTGTCCATCTCACTGTCCCCCTGTCCATCTCAATGTCCCCCTGTCCATCTCACTGTCCCCCTGTCCATCTCACTGTCCCAATGTCCATCCCACTGTCCCACTGTCCATCCCACTGTCCCACTGTCCATCCCACTGTCCCCCTGTCCATCTCACTGTCCCACTGTCCATCTCACTGTCCCCCTGTCCATCCCACTGTCCCCCTGTCCATCCTACTGTCCCCCTGTCCATCTCACTGTCCCCCTGTCCATCCTACTGTCCCCCTGTCCATCTCACTGTCCCCCTGTCCATCCTACTGTCCCCCTGTCCATCCCTCTGTCCATCCCACTGTCCACCTGTCCATCCCTCTGTCCATCCCACTGTCCCCCTGTCCATCCCACTGTCCCTCTGTCCATCCCACTGTCCCCCTGTCCATCTCACTGTCCCCCTGTCCATCTCACTGTCCCCCTGTCCATCTCACTGTCCCCCTGTCCATCTCACTGTCCCCCTGTCCATCTCACTGTCCCCCTGTCCATCTCACTGTCCAACTGTCCATCTCACTGTCCCCCTGTCCATCTCACTGTCCCCCTGTCCATCTCACTGTCCCCCTGTCCATCTCACTGTCCCACTGTCCATCTCACTGTCCCCCTGTCCATCTCACTGTCCCCCTGTCCATCTCACTGTCCCACTGTCCATCTCACTGTCCCCCTGTCCATCTCAATGTCCCCCTGTCCATCTCACTGTCCCCCTGTCCATCTCACTGTCCCAATGTCCATCCCACTGTCCCACTGTCCATCTCACTGTCCCCCTGTCCATCTCACTGTCCCACTGTCCATCTCACTGTCCCCCTGTCCATCTCACTGTCCCCCTGTCCATCCTACTGTCCCCCTGTCCATCCTACTGTCCCCCTGTCCATCCCTCTGTCCATCCCACTGTCCACCTGTCCATCCCTCTGTCCATCCCACTGTCCCCCTGTCCATCCCACTGTCCCCCTGTCCATCCTACTGTCCCCCTGTCCATCCCTCTGTCCATCCCACTGTCCACCTGTCCATCCCTCTGTCCATCTCACTGTCCCCCTGTCCATCCCACTGTCCCCCTGTCCATCTCACTGTCCCACTGTCCATCTCACTGTCCCCCTGTCCATCTCACTGTCCCCCTGTCCATCCCACTGTCCCCCTGTCCATCTCACTGTCCCCCTGTCCATCTCACTGTCCCCCTGTCCATCTCACTGTCCCCCTGTCCATCTCACTGTCCCCCTGTCCATCTCACTGTCCCCCTGTCCATCTCACTGTCCCCCTGTCCATCTCACTGTCCCCCTGTCCATCTCACTGTCCCCCTGTCCATCTCACTGTCCCACTGTCCATCTCACTGTCCCCCTGTCCATCCCACTGTCCCCCTGTCCATCTCAATGTCCCCCTGTCCATCTCACTGTCCCCCTGTCCATCTCACTGTCCCCCTGTCCATCCCTCTGTCCCCCTGTCCATCCCACTGTCCAACTGTCCATCTCACTGTCCCCCTGTCCATCCCACTGTCCCCCTGTCCATCCCACTGTCCCACTGTCCATCTCACTGTCCCCCTGTCCATCTCACTGTCCCACTGTCCATCTCACTGTCCCCCTGTCCATCCCACTGTCCCCCTGTCCATCTCACTGTCCCCCTGTCCATCTCACTGTCCCCCTGTCCATCTCACTGTCCCCCTGTCCATCTCACTGTCCCCCTGTCCATCCCACTGCCACTGCTGGTAAGCCAGGATCCACAATGGCAGCCTGTGCCCAGTGCCAGTCCAGGGGCCGACTACTCCCGCTGCCTGCAGCTCATTGCCAGGCCAGCAGCTAGCAGCCCAACTTCTCTCCTCCTGAGCCTTCTCCCGCCCCCGAGGGCTGCGACCCGAGCCGGCAGCCAAACTTCCAGGTTTGTACACTACCCACTCACTAATACTATTCTATGAGAACATGCATGCTTGCAATGAATCATGTGTTGCTTTTAACAATGTTCCTTCTAGAATCCGATATTGTATGTTCGTGACAATAAAACTTCCTTTTTTTTTTTCCTTTTTTTTTTTTTTTTTTTTTTTCACATATGTATTTCTGTGAGGCGGAAAGTCTGGCAATCTCATTCCAAATAGGGTGACCACCTTGGTATTAGACCCCTTTCACACTGTGCCGCCCCGGGCGTCAGCAATAAAGCGGCGCTATTTATTAACCCCCCATTAGGGGCTGAAAAGGGCTTAAATCCGCCTGCAAAATGCCGCTGCAGGGGCATTTTGCCAGCGGTATAGCAGCGCTGCCCCGATGATTTTTCTGGGGGGCGGGGGGGGGGTGTCCCTGAATGACAGTTTGAAAATGTGGTCACCCTACCCCCTCGCCCCTGTCAATGCAGCGCTTTTGCAGGAGCCCAGCAGAAGGAGCAGCCAGTGTGCAGCCGACAGCTTACAGAATGGGACAGCAGGAGAGAGGTATGTACAGTCCATTACTGTCCCTCTGCCAAACCCACTGTCCCCCTGTCCATCCCTCTGTCCATCCTACTGTCCCCCTGTCCATCCCTCTGTCCATCCCACTGTCCACCTGTCCATCTCACTGTCCCCCTGTCCATCTCACTGTCCCCCTGTCCATCTCACTGTCCCCCTGTCCATCTCACTGTCCCACTGTCCATCCCACTGTCCCCCTGTCCATCCCACTGTCCCACTGTCCATCTCACTGTCCCCCTGTCCATCTCACTGTCCCACTGTCCATCTCACTGTCCCCCTGTCCATCTCACTGTCCCCCTGTCCATCCCACTGTCCCCCTGTCCATCCTACTGTCCCCCTGTCCATCCCTCTGTCCATCCCACTGTCCACCTGTCCATCCCTCTGTCCATCTCACTGTCCCCCTGTCCATCCCACTGTCCCCCTGTCCATCCTACTGTCCCCCTGTCCATCCCTCTGTCCATCCCACTGTCCACCTGTCCATCCCTCTGTCCATCTCACTGTCCCCCTGTCCATCCCACTGTCCCCCTGTCCATCTCACTGTCCAACTGTCCATCTCACTGTCCCCTTGTCCATCTCACTGTCCCCCTGTCCATCTCAATGTCCCCCTGTCCATCTCACTGTCCCCCTGTCCATCTCACTGTCCCCCTGTCCATCTCACTGTCCCCCTGTCCATCTCACTGTCCCCCTGTCCATCTCACTGTCCCCCTGTCCATCTCACTGTCCCCCTGTCCATCTCACTGTCCCCCTGTCCATCTCACTGTCCCCCTGTCCATCTCAATGTCCCCCTGTCCATCTCACTGTCCCCCTGTCCATCTCACTGTCCCCCTGTCCATCTCACTGTCCCCCTGTCCATCTCACTGTCCCCCTGTCCATCTCACTGTCCCCCTGTCCATCCCACTGTCCCCCTGTCCATCCTACTGTCCCCCTGTCCATCCCTCTGTCCATCTCACTGTCCCCCTGTCCATCTCAATGTCCCCCTGTCCATCTCACTGTCCCCCTGTCCATCTCACTGTCCCCCTGTCCATCTCACTGTCCCCCTGTCCATCTCACTGTCCCGCTGTCCATCTCACTGTCCCCCTGTCCATCTCACTGTCCCCCTGTCCATCTCACTGTCCCCCTGTCCATCTCACTGTCCCCCTGTCCATCCCACTGCCACTGCTGGTAAGCCAGGATCCACAATGGCAGCCTGTGCCCAGTGCCAGTCCAGGGGCCGACTACTCCCGCTGCCTGCAGCTCATTGCCAGGCCAGCAGCTAGCAGCCCAACTTCTCTCCTCCTGAGCCTTCTCCCGCCCCCGAGGGCTGCGACCCGAGCCGGCAGCCAAACTTCCAGGTTTGTACACTACCCACTCACTAATACTATTCTATGAGAACATGCATGCTTGCAATGAATCATGTGTTGCTTTTAACAATGTTCCTTCTAGAATCCGATATTGTATGTTCGTGACAATAAAACTTCCTTTTTTTTTTTCCTTTTTTTTTTTTTTTTTTTTTTTTTCACATATGTATTTCTGTGAGGCGGAAAGTCTGGCAATCTCATTCCAAATAGGGTGACCACCTTGGTATTAGACCCCTTTCACACTGTGCCGCCCCGGGCGTCAGCAATAAAGCGGCGCTATTTATTAACCCCCCATTAGGGGCTGAAAAGGGCTTAAATCCGCCTGCAAAATGCCGCTGCTTGCCAGCGGTATAGCAGCGCTGCCCCATTGATTTTTCTGGGGGGCGGGGGGGTGTCCCTGAATGACAGTTTGAAAATGTGGTCACCCTACCCCCTCGCCCCTGTCAATGCAGCGCTTTTCCAGGAGCCCAGCAGAAGGAGCAGCCAGTGTGCAGCCGACAGCTTACAGAATGGGACAGCAGGAGAGAGGTATGTACAGTCCATTACTGTCCCTCTGCCAAACCCACTGTCCCCCTGTCCATCCTACTATCCCCCTGTCCATCCCTCTGTCCATCCCACTGTCCCCCTGTCCATCCCACTGTCCCTCTGTCCATCCCACTGTCCCCCTGTCCATCTCACTGTCCCCCTGTCCATCTCACTGTCCCCCTGTCCATCTCACTGTCCCACTATCCATCTCACTGTCCCCCTGTCCATCTCACTGTCCCCCTGTCCATCTCACTGTCCCCCTGTCCATCTCACTGTCCCCCTGTCCATCTCACTGTCCCCCTGTCCATCTCACTGTCCCACTGTCCATCTCACTGTCCCCCTGTCCATCTCACTGTCCAACTGTCCATCTCACTGTCCCCCTGTCCATCTCACTGTCCCCCTGTCCATCTCACTGTCCCACTGTCCATCTCACTGTCCCCCTGTCCATCTCACTGTCCAACTGTCCATCTCACTGTCCCCCTGTCCATCTCACTGTCCCCCTGTCCATCTCACTGTCCCCCTGTCCATCTCACTGTCCCACTGTCCATCTCACTGTCCCCCTGTCCATCTCACTGTCCCCCTGTCCATCTCACTGTCCCACTGTCCATCTCACTGTCCCCCTGTCCATCTCAATGTCCCCCTGTCCATCTCACTGTCCCCCTGTCCATCTCACTGTCCCAATGTCCATCCCACTGTCCCCCTGTCCATCTCACTGTCCCCCTGTCCATCTCACTGTCCCCCTGTCCATCCCACTGTCCCCCTGTCCATCCTACTGTCCCCCTGTCCATCCCTCTGTCCATCCCACTGTCCACCTGTCCATCCCTCTGTCCATCTCACTGTCCCCCTGTCCATCCCACTGTCCCCCTGTCCATCCTACTGTCCCCCTGTCCATCCCTCTGTCCATCCCACTGTCCACCTGTCCATCCCTCTGTCCATCTCACTGTCCCCCTGTCTATCACACTGTCCCCCTGTCCATCTCACTGTCCCACTGTCCATCTCACTGTCCCCCTGTCCATCTCACTGTCCCCCTGTCCATCCCACTGTCCCCCTGTCCATCTCACTGTCCCCCTGTCCATCTCACTGTCCCCCTGTCCATCTCACTGTCCCCCTGTCCATCTCACTGTCCCACTGTCCATCTCACTGTCCCCCTGTCCATCTCACTGTCCCCCTGTCCATCTCACTGTCCCCCTGTCCATCTCACTGTCCCCCTGTCCATCTCACTGTCCCCCTGTCCATCTCACTATCCCACTGTCCATCTCACTGTCCCCCTGTCCATCCCACTGTCCCCCTGTCCATCTCAATGTCCCCCTGTCCATCTCACTGTCCCCCTGTCCATCTCACTGTCCCCCTGTCCATCCCTCTGTCCCCCTGTCCATCCCACTGTCCAACTGTCCATCTCACTGTCCCCCTGTCCATCCCACTGTCCCCCTGTCCATCCCACTGTCCCACTGTCCATCTCACTGTCCCCCTGTCCATCTCACTGTCCCACTGTCCATCTCACTGTCCCCCTGTCCATCCCACTGTCCCCCTGTCCATCTCACTGTCCCCCTGTCCATCTCACTGTCCCCCTGTCCATCTCACTGTCCCCCTGTCCATCTCACTGTCCCCCTGTCCATCCCACTGCCACTGCTGGTAAGCCAGGATCCACAATGGCAGCCTGTGCCCAGTGCCAGTCCAGGGGCCGACTACTCCCGCTGCCTGCAGCTCATTGCCAGGCCAGCAGCTAGCAGCCCAACTTCTCTCCTCCTGAGCCTTCTCCCGCCCCCGAGGGCTGCGACCCGAGCCGGCAGCCAAACTTCCAGGTTTGTACACTACCCACTCACTAATACTATTCTATGAGAACATGCATGCTTGCAATGAATCATGTGTTGCTTTTAACAATGTTCCTTCTAGAATCCGATATTGTATGTTCGTGACAATAAAACTTCCTTTTTTTTTTTCCTTTTTTTTTTTTTTTTTTTTTTTTTTTCACATATGTATTTCTGTGAGGCGGAAAGTCTGGCAATCTCATTCCAAATAGGGTGACCACCTTGGTATTAGACCCCTTTCACACTGTGCCGCCCCGGGCGTCAGCAATAAAGCGGCGCTATTTATTAACCCCCCATTAGGGGCTGAAAAGGGCTTAAATCCGCCTGCAAAATGCCGCTGCAGGGGCATTTTGCCAGCGGTATAGCAGCGCTGCCCCATTGATTTTTCTGGGGGGCGGGGGGGGTGTCCCTGAATGACAGTTTGAAAATGTGGTCACCCTACCCCCTCGCCCCTGTCAATGCAGCGCTTTTCCAGGAGCCCAGCAGAAGGAGCAGCCAGTGTGCAGCCGACAGCTTACAGAATGGGACAGCAGGAGAGAGGTATGTACAGTCCATTACTGTCCCTCTGCCAAACCCACTGTCCCCCTGTCCATCCCTCTGTCCATCCTACTATCCCCCTGTCCATCCCTCTGTCCATCCCACTGTCCCCCTGTCCATCCCACTGTCCCTCTGTCCATCCCACTGTCCCCCTGTCCATCTCACTGTCCCCCTGTCCATCTCACTGTCCCCCTGTCCATCTCACTGTCCCACTATCCATCTCACTGTCCCCCTGTCCATCTCACTGTCCCCCTGTCCATCTCACTGTCCCCCTGTCCATCTCACTGTCCCCCTGTCCATCTCACTGTCCCCCTGTCCATCCCACTGTCCCCCTGTCCATCTCACTGTCCCACTGTCCATCTCACTGTCCCCCTGTCCATCTCACTGTCCAACTGTCCATCTCACTGTCCCCCTGTCCATCTCACTGTCCCCCTGTCCATCTCACTGTCCCACTGTCCATCTCACTGTCCCCCTGTCCATCTCACTGTCCAACTGTCCATCTCACTGTCCCCCTGTCCATCTCACTGTCCCCCTGTCCATCTCACTGTCCCCCTGTCCATCTCACTGTCCCACTGTCCATCTCACTGTCCCCCTGTCCATCTCACTGTCCCCCTGTCCATCTCACTGTCCCCCTGTCCATCTCACTGTCCCCCTGTCCATCTCACTGTCCCCCTGTCCATCTCACTGTCCCACTGTCCATCTCACTGTCCCCCTGTCCATCTCACTGTCCCCCTGTCCATCTCACTGTCCCCCTGTCCATCTCACTGTCCCCCTGTCCATCCCACTGTCCCCCTGTCCATCCTACTGTCCCCCTGTCCATCCCTCTGTCCATCCCACTGTCCACCTGTCCATCCCTCTGTCCATCTCACTGTCCCCCTGTCCATCCCACTGTCCCCCTGTCCATCCTACTGTCCCCCTGTCCATCCCTCTGTCCATCCCACTGTCCACCTGTCCATCCCTCTGTCCATCTCACTGTCCCACTGTCCATCTCACTGTCCCCCTGTCCATCTCACTGTCCCCCTGTCCATCTCACTGTCCCCCTGTCCATCTCACTGTCCCCCTGTCCATCTCACTGTCCCACTGTCCATCTCACTGTCCCCCTGTCCATCCCACTGTCCCCCTGTCCATCTCAATGTCCCCCTGTCCATCTCACTGTCCCCCTGTCCATCTCACTGTCCCCCTGTCCATCCCTCTGTCCCCCTGTCCATCCCACTGTCCAACTGTCCATCTCACTGTCCCCCTGTCCATCCCACTGTCCCCCTGTCCATCCCACTGTCCCACTGTCCATCTCACTGTCCCCCTGTCCATCTCACTGTCCCCCTGTCCATCCCACTGTCCCACTGTCCATCTCACTGTCCCCCTGTCCATCTCACTGTCCCACTGTCCATCTCACTGTCCCCCTGTCCATCCCACTGTCCCCCTGTCCATCCCACTGTCCCACTGTCCATCTCACTGTCCCCCTGTCCATCTCACTGTCCCACTGTCCATCTCACTGTCCCCCTGTCCATCTCACTGTCCCCCTGTCCATCTCACTGTCCCCCTGTCCATCTCACTGTCCCCCTGTCCATCTCACTGTCCCCCTGTCCATCCCACTGCCACTGCTGGTAAGCCAGGATCCACAATGGCAGCCTGTGCCCAGTGCCAGTCCAGGGGCCGACTACTCCCGCTGCCTGCAGCTCATTGCCAGGCCAGCAGCTAGCAGCCCAACTTCTCTCCTCCTGAGCCTTCTCCCGCCCCCGAGGGCTGCGACCCGAGCCGGCAGCCAAACTTCCAGGTTTGTACACTACCCACTCACTAAAACTATTCTATGAGAACATGCATGCTTGCAATGAATCATGTGTTGCTTTTAACAATGTTCCTTCTAGAATCCGATATTGTATGTTCGTGACAATAAAACTTCCTTTTTTTTTTTCCTTTTTTTTTTTTTTTTTTTTTTTTCACATATGTATTTCTGTGAGGCGGAAAGTCTGGCAATCTCATTCCAAATAGGGTGACCACCTTGGTATTAGACCCCTTTCACACTGTGCCGCCCCGGGCGTCAGCAATAAAGCGGCGCTATTTATTAACCCCCCATTAGGGGCTGAAAAGGGCTTAAATCCGCCTGCAAAATGCCGCTGCTTGCCAGCGGTATAGCAGCGCTGCCCCATTGATTTTTCTGGGGGGCGGGGGGGGTGTCCCTGAATGACAGTTTGAAAATGTGGTCACCCTACCCCCTCGCCCCTGTCAATGCAGCGCTTTTCCAGGAGCCCAGCAGAAGGAGCAGCCAGTGTGCAGCCGACAGCTTACAGAATGGGACAGCAGGAGAGAGGTATGTACAGTCCATTACTGTCCCTCTGCCAAACCCACTGTCCCCCTGTCCATCCCTCTGTCCATCCTACTGTCTCCCTGTCCATCCCTCTGTCCATCCCACTGTCCCCCTGTCCATCTCACTGTCCCCCTGTCCATCTCACTGTCCCACTGTCCATCTCACTGTCCCCCTGTCCATCTCAATGTCCCCCTGTCCATCTCACTGTCCCCCTGTCCATCTCACTGTCCCCCTGTCCATCTCACTGTCCCCCTGTCCATCTCACTGTCCCCCTGTCCATCTCACTGTCCCCCTGTCCATCCCACTGTCCCCCTGTCCATCCCACTGTCCCACTGTCCATCTCACTGTCCCCCTGTCCATCTCACTGTCCCACTGTCCATCTCACTCTCCCCCTGTCCATCCCACTGTCCCCCTGTCCATCTCAATGTCCCCCTGTCCATCCCTCTGTCCCCCTGTCCATCCCACTGTCCAACTGTCCATCTCACTGTCCCCCTGTCCATCCCACTGTCCCCCTGTCCATCCCTCTGTCCATCCCACTGTCCACCTGTCCATCCCTCTGTCCATCTCACTGTCCCCCTGTCCATCCCACTGTCCCCCTGTCCATCGTACTGTCCCCCTGTCCATCCCTCTGTCCATCCCACTGTCCACCTGTCCATCCCTCTGTCCATCTCACTGTCCCCCTGTCCATCCCACTGTCCCCCTGTCCATCTCACTGTCCCACTGTCCATCTCACTGTCCCCCTGTCCATCTCACTGTCCCCCTGTCCATCTCACTGTCCCACTGTCCATCTCACTGTCCATCCCACTGTCCCCCTGTCCATCTCAATGTCCCCCTGTCCATCTCACTGTCCCCCTGTCCATCTCACTGTCCCCCTGTCCATCCCTCTGTCCCCCTGTCCATCCCACTGTCCAACTGTCCATCTCACTGTCCCCCTGTCCATCCCACTGTCCCCCTGTCCATCCCACTGTCCCACTGTCCATCTCACTGTCCCCCTGTCCATCTCACTGTCCCACTGTCCATCTCACTGTCCCCCTGTCCATCCCACTGTCCCCCTGTCCATCTCACTGTCCCCCTGTCCATCTCACTGTCCCCCTGTCCATCTCACTGTCCCCCTGTCCATCTCACTGTCCCCCTGTCCATCTCACTGTCCCCCTGTCCATCCCACTGCCACTGCTGGTAAGCCAGGATCCACAATGGCAGCCTGTGCCCAGTGCCAGTCCAGGGGCCGACTACTCCCGCTGCCTGCAGCTCATTGCCAGGCCAGCAGCTAGCAGCCCAACTTCTCTCCTCCTGAGCCTTCTCCCGCCCCCGAGGGCTGCGACCCGAGCCGGCAGCCAAACTTCCAGGTTTGTACACTACCCACTCACTAAAACTATTCTATGAGAACATGCATGCTTGCAATGAATCATGTGTTGCTTTTAACAATGTTCCTTCTAGAATCCGATATTGTATGTTCGTGACAATAAAACTTCCTTTTTTTTTTTCCTTTTTTTTTTTTTTTTTTTTTTTTCACATATGTATTTCTGTGAGGCGGAAAGTCTGGCAATCTCATTCCAAATAGGGTGACCACCTTGGTATTAGACCCCTTTCACACTGTGCCGCCCCGGGCGTCAGCAATAAAGCGGCGCTATTTATTAACCCCCCATTAGGGGCTGAAAAGGGCTTAAATCCGCCTGCAAAATGCCGCTGCAGGGGCATTTTGCCAGCGGTATAGCAGCGCTGCCCCGATGATTTTTCTGGGGGGCGGGGGGGGGTGTCCCTGAATGACAGTTTGAAAATGTGGTCACCCTACCCCCTCGACCCTGTCAATGCAGCGCTTTTGCAGGAGCCCAGCAGAAGGAGCAGCCAGTGTGCAGCCGACAGCTTACAGAATGGGACAGCAGGAGAGAGGTATGTACAGTCCATTACTGTCCCTCTGCCAAACCCACTGTCCCCCTGTCCATCCCTCTGTCCATCCTACTGTCCCCCTGTCCATCCCTCTGTCCATCCCACTGTCCACCTGTCCATCTCACTGTCCCCCTGTCCATCTCACTGTCCAACTGTCCATCTCACTGTCCCCCTGTCCATCTCACTGTCCCCCTGTCCATCTCAATGTCCCCCTGTCCATCTCACTGTCCCCCTGTCCATCTCACTGTCCCCCTGTCCATCTCACTGTCCCCCTGTCCATCTCACTGTCCCCCTGTCCATCTCAATGTCCCCCTGTCCATCTCACTGTCCCCCTGTCCATCTCACTGTCCCCCTGTCCATCTCACTGTCCCCCTGTCCATCTCAATGTCCCCCTGTCCATCTCACTGTCCCCCTGTCCATCTCACTGTCCCCCTGTCCATCTCACTGTCCCCCTGTCCATCTCACTGTCCCACTGTCCATCTCACTGTCCCCCTGTCCATCTCACTGTCCCCCTGTCCATCTCACTGTCCCACTGTCCATCTCACTGTCCCCCTGTCCATCTCACTGTCCCCCTGTCCATCTCACTGTCCCCCTGTCCATCCCACTGTCCCCCTGTCCATCCTACTGTCCCCCTGTCCATCCCTCTGTCCATCTCACTGTCCCCCTGTCCATCTCACTGTCCCCCTGTCCATCTCACTGTCCCCCTGTCCATCTCACTGTCCCCCTGTCCATCTCACTGTCCCACTGTCCATCTCACTGTCCCCCTGTCCATCTCACTGTCCCCCTGTCCATCTCACTGTCCCACTGTCCATCTCACTGTCCCCCTGTCCATCTCACTGTCCCCCTGTCCATCTCACTGTCCCCCTGTCCATCTCACTGTCCCCCTGTCCATCTCACTGTCCCACTGTCCATCTCACTGTCCCCCTGTCCATCCCACTGTCCCCCTGTCCATCTCAATGTCCCCCTGTCCATCTCACTGTCCCCCTGTCCATCTCACTGTCCCCCTGTCCATCCCTCTGTCCCCCTGTCCATCCCACTGTCCAACTGTCCATCTCACTGTCCCCCTGTCCATCCCACTGTCCCCCTGTCCATCCCACTGTCCCACTGTCCATCTCACTGTCCCCCTGTCCATCTCACTGTCCCACTGTCCATCTCACTGTCCCCCTGTCCATCCCACTGTCCCACTGTCCATCTCACTGTCCCCCTGTCCATCTCACTGTCCCACTGTCCATCTCACTGTCCCCCTGTCCATCCCACTGTCCCCCTGTCCATCCCACTGTCCCACTGTCCATCTCACTGTCCCCCTGTCCATCTCACTGTCCCACTGTCCATCTCACTGTCCCCCTGTCCATCTCACTGTCCCCCTGTCCATCTCACTGTCCCCCTGTCCATCTCACTGTCCCCCTGTCCATCTCACTGTCCCCCTGTCCATCCCACTGCCACTGCTGGTAAGCCAGGATCCACAATGGCAGCCTGTGCCCAGTGCCAGTCCAGGGGCCGACTACTCCCGCTGCCTGCAGCTCATTGCCAGGCCAGCAGCTAGCAGCCCAACTTCTCTCCTCCTGAGCCTTCTCCCGCCCCCGAGGGCTGCGACCCAAGCCGGCAGCCAAACTTCCAGGTTTGTACACTACCCACTCACTAAAACTATTCTATGAGAACATGCATGCTTGCAATGAATCATGTGTTGCTTTTAACAATGTTCCTTCTAGAATCCGATATTGTATGTTCGTGACAATAAAACTTCCTTTTTTTTTTTCCTTTTTTTTTTTTTTTTTTTTTTTTTCACATATGTATTTCTGTGAGGCGGAAAGTCTGGCAATCTCATTCCAAATAGGGTGACCACCTTGGTATTAGACCCCTTTCACACTGTGCCGCCCCGGGCGTCAGCAATAAAGCGGCGCTATTTATTAACCCCCCATTAGGGGCTGAAAAGGGCTT
This sequence comes from Aquarana catesbeiana, assembly GCF_042186555.1. Taxonomy (NCBI): domain Eukaryota; kingdom Metazoa; phylum Chordata; class Amphibia; order Anura; family Ranidae; genus Aquarana; species Aquarana catesbeiana. The sequence continues at coordinate 276,352,011 of NC_133331.1, read as the reverse complement.
AAATCCGCCTGCAAAATGCCGCTGCAGGGGCATTTTGCCAGCGGTATAGCAGCGCTGCCCCGATGATTTTTCTGGGGGGCGGGGGGGGGTGTCCCTGAATGACAGTTTGAAAATGTGGTCACCCTACCCCCTCGACCCTGTCAATGCAGCGCTTTTGCAGGAGCCCAGCAGAAGGAGCAGCCAGTGTGCAGCCGACAGCTTACAGAATGGGACAGCAGGAGAGAGGTATGTACAGTCCATTACTGTCCCTCTGCCAAACCCACTGTCCCCCTGTCCATCCCTCTGTCCATCCTACTGTCCCCCTGTCCATCCCTCTGTCCATCCCACTGTCCACCTGTCCATCTCACTGTCCCCCTGTCCATCTCACTGTCCAACTGTCCATCTCACTGTCCCCCTGTCCATCTCACTGTCCCCCTGTCCATCTCAATGTCCCCCTGTCCATCTCACTGTCCCCCTGTCCATCTCACTGTCCCCCTGTCCATCTCACTGTCCCCCTGTCCATCTCACTGTCCCCCTGTCCATCTCAATGCCCCCCTGTCCATCTCACTGTCCCCCTGTCCATCTCACTGTCCCCCTGTCCATCTCACTGTCCCCCTGTCCATCTCAATGTCCCCCTGTCCATCTCACTGTCCCCCTGTCCATCTCACTGTCCCCCTGTCCATCTCACTGTCCCCCTGTCCATCTCACTGTCCCACTGTCCATCTCACTGTCCCCCTGTCCATCTCACTGTCCCCCTGTCCATCTCACTGTCCCACTGTCCATCTCACTGTCCCCCTGTCCATCTCACTGTCCCCCTGTCCATCTCACTGTCCCCCTGTCCATCCCACTGTCCCCCTGTCCATCCTACTGTCCCCCTGTCCATCCCTCTGTCCATCTCACTGTCCCCCTGTCCATCTCACTGTCCCCCTGTCCATCTCACTGTCCCCCTGTCCATCTCACTGTCCCCCTGTCCATCTCACTGTCCCACTGTCCATCTCACTGTCCCCCTGTCCATCTCACTGTCCCCCTGTCCATCTCACTGTCCCCCTGTCCATCTCACTGTCCCCCTGTCCATCTCACTGTCCCACTGTCCATCTCACTGTCCCCCTGTCCATCCCACTGTCCCCCTGTCCATCTCAATGTCCCCCTGTCCATCTCACTGTCCCCCTGTCCATCTCACTGTCCCCCTGTCCATCCCTCTGTCCCCCTGTCCATCCCACTGTCCAACTGTCCATCTCACTGTCCCCCTGTCCATCCCACTGTCCCCCTGTCCATCCCACTGTCCCACTGTCCATCTCACTGTCCCCCTGTCCATCTCACTGTCCCACTGTCCATCTCACTGTCCCCCTGTCCATCCCACTGTCCCACTGTCCATCTCACTGTCCCCCTGTCCATCTCACTGTCCCACTGTCCATCTCACTGTCCCCCTGTCCATCCCACTGTCCCCCTGTCCATCCCACTGTCCCACTGTCCATCTCACTGTCCCCCTGTCCATCTCACTGTCCCACTGTCCATCTCACTGTCCCCCTGTCCATCTCACTGTCCCCCTGTCCATCTCACTGTCCCCCTGTCCATCTCACTGTCCCCCTGTCCATCTCACTGTCCCCCTGTCCATCCCACTGCCACTGCTGGTAAGCCAGGATCCACAATGGCAGCCTGTGCCCAGTGCCAGTCCAGGGGCCGACTACTCCCGCTGCCTGCAGCTCATTGCCAGGCCAGCAGCTAGCAGCCCAACTTCTCTCCTCCTGAGCCTTCTCCCGCCCCCGAGGGCTGCGACCCAAGCCGGCAGCCAAACTTCCAGGTTTGTACACTACCCACTCACTAAAACTATTCTATGAGAACATGCATGCTTGCAATGAATCATGTGTTGCTTTTAACAATGTTCCTTCTAGAATCCGATATTGTATGTTCGTGACAATAAAACTTCCTTTTTTTTTTTCCTTTTTTTTTTTTTTTTTTTTTTTTCACATATGTATTTCTGTGAGGCGGAAAGTCTGGCAATCTCATTCCAAATAGGGTGACCACCTTGGTATTAGACCCCTTTCACACTGTGCCGCCCCGGGCGTCAGCAATAAAGCGGCGCTATTTATTAACCCCCCATTAGGGGCTGAAAAGGGCTTAAATCCGCCTGCAAAATGCCGCTGCAGGGGCATTTTGCCAGCGGTATAGCAGCGCTGCCCCGATGATTTTTCTGGGGGGCGGGGGGGGTGTCCCTGAATGACAGTTTGAAAATGTGGTCACCCTACCCCCTCGACCCTGTCAATGCAGCGCTTTTGCAGGAGCCCAGCAGAAGGAGCAGCCAGTGTGCAGCCGACAGCTTACAGAATGGGACAGCAGGAGAGAGGTATGTACAGTCCATTACTGTCCCTCTGCCAAACCCACTGTCCCCCTGTCCATCCCTCTGTCCATCCTACTGTCCCCCTGTCCATCCCTCTGTCCATCCCACTGTCCACCTGTCCATCTCACTGTCCCCCTGTCCATCTCACTGTCCAACTGTCCATCTCACTGTCCCCCTGTCCATCTCACTGTCCCCCTGTCCATCTCAATGTCCCCCTGTCCATCTCACTGTCCCCCTGTCCATCTCACTGTCCCCCTGTCCATCTCACTGTCCCCCTGTCCATCTCACTGTCCCCCTGTCCATCTCAATGTCCCCCTGTCCATCTCACTGTCCCCCTGTCCATCTCACTGTCCCCCTGTCCATCTCACTGTCCCCCTGTCCATCCCACTGTCCCCCTGTCCATCTCACTGTCCCACTGTCCATCTCACTGTCCCCCTGTCCATCTCACTGTCCCCCTGTCCATCTCACTGTCCCCCTGTCCATCTCACTGTCCCCCTGTCCATCTCACTGTCCCCCTGTCCATCTCACTGTCCCCCTGTCCATCCCACTGTCCCCCTGTCCATCCTACTGTCCCCCTGTCCATCCCTCTGTCCATCTCACTGTCCCCCTGTCCATCTCAATGTCCCCCTGTCCATCTCACTGTCCCCCTGTCCATCTCACTGTCCCCCTGTCCATCTCACTGTCCCCCTGTCCATCTCACTGTCCCCCTGTCCATCTCACTGTCCCCCTGTCCATCCCACTGTCCCCCTGTCCATCCTACTGTCCCCCTGTCCATCCCTCTGTCCATCTCACTGTCCCCCTGTCCATCTCAATGTCCCCCTGTCCATCTCACTGTCCCCCTGTCCATCTCACTGTCCCCCTGTCCATCTCACTGTCCCCCTGTCCATCTCACTGTCCCACTGTCCATCTCACTGTCCCCCTGTCCATCTCACTGTCCCCCTGTCCATCTCACTGTCCCCCTGTCCATCTCACTGTCCCCCTGTCCATCTCACTGTCCCCCTGTCCATCCCACTGCCACTGCTGGTAAGCCAGGATCCACAATGGCAGCCTGTGCCCAGTGCCAGTCCAGGGGCCGACTACTCCCGCTGCCTGCAGCTCATTGCCAGGCCAGCAGCTAGCAGCCCAACTTCTCTCCTCCTGAGCCTTCTCCCGCCCCCCGAGGGCTGCGACCCGAGCCGGCAGCCAAACTTCCAGGTTTGTACACTACCCACTCACTAATACTATTCTATGAGAACATGCATGCTTGCAATGAATCATGTGTTGCTTTTAACAATGTTCCTTCTAGAATCCGATATTGTATGTTCGTGACAATAAAACTTCCTTTTTTTTTTTCCTTTTTTTTTTTTTTTTTTTTTTTTCACATATGTATTTCTGTGAGGCGGAAAGTCTGGCAATCTCATTCCAAATAGGGTGACCACCTTGGTATTAGACCCCTTTCACACTGTGCCGCCCCGGGCGTCAGCAATAAAGCGGCGCTATTTATTAACCCCCCATTAGGGGCTGAAAAGGGCTTAAATCCGCCTGCAAAATGCCGCTGCTTGCCAGCGGTATAGCAGCGCTGCCCCATTGATTTTTCTGGGGGGCGGGGGGGGTGTCCCTGAATGACAGTTTGAAAATGTGGTCACCCTACCCCCTCGCCCCTGTCAATGCAGCGCTTTTCCAGGAGCCCAGCAGAAGGAGCAGCCAGTGTGCAGCCGACAGCTTACAGAATGGGACAGCAGGAGAGAGGTATGTACAGTCCATTACTGTCCCTCTGCCAAACCCACTGTCCCCCTGTCCATCCCTCTGTCCATCCTACTGTCTCCCTGTCCATCCCTCTGTCCATCCCACTGTCCCCCTGTCCATCTCACTGTCCCCCTGTCCATCTCACTGTCCCACTGTCCATCTCACTGTCCCCCTGTCCATCTCAATGTCCCCCTGTCCATCTCACTGTCCCCCTGTCCATCTCACTGTCCCCCTGTCCATCTCACTGTCCCCCTGTCCATCTCACTGTCCCCCTGTCCATCTCACTGTCCCCCTGTCCATCTCACTGTCCCCCTGTCCATCCCACTGTCCCCCTGTCCATCCCACTGTCCCACTGTCCATCTCACTGTCCCCCTGTCCATCTCACTGTCCCACTGTCCATCTCACTCTCCCCCTGTCCATCCCACTGTCCCCCTGTCCATCTCAATGTCCCCCTGTCCATCTCACTGTCCCTCTGTCCATCTCACTGTCCCCCTGTCCATCCCTCTGTCCCCCTGTCCATCCCACTGTCCAACTGTCCATCTCACTGTCCCCCTGTCCATCCCACTGTCCCCCTGTCCATCCCTCTGTCCATCCCACTGTCCACCTGTCCATCCCTCTGTCCATCTCACTGTCCCCCTGTCCATCCCACTGTCCCCCTGTCCATCGTACTGTCCCCCTGTCCATCCCTCTGTCCATCCCACTGTCCACCTGTCCATCCCTCTGTCCATCTCACTGTCCCCCTGTCCATCCCACTGTCCCCCTGTCCATCTCACTGTCCCACTGTCCATCTCACTGTCCCCCTGTCCATCTCACTGTCCCCCTGTCCATCTCACTGTCCCACTGTCCATCTCACTGTCCCCCTGTCCATCCCACTGTCCCCCTGTCCATCTCAATGTCCCCCTGTCCATCTCACTGTCCCCCTGTCCATCTCACTGTCCCCCTGTCCATCCCTCTGTCCCCCTGTCCATCCCACTGTCCAACTGTCCATCTCACTGTCCCCCTGTCCATCCCACTGTCCCCCTGTCCATCCCACTGTCCCACTGTCCATCTCACTGTCCCCCTGTCCATCTCACTGTCCCCCTGTCCATCTCACTGTCCCCCTGTCCATCCCACTGTCCCCCTGTCCATCCCACTGTCCCCCTGTCCATCTCACTGTCCCCCTGTCCATCTCACTGTCCCCCTGTCCATCTCACTGTCCCCCTGTCCATCTCACTGTCCCCCTGTCCATCCCACTGCCACTGCTGGTAAGCCAGGATCCACAATGGCAGCCTGTGCCCAGTGCCAGTCCAGGGGCCGACTACTCCCGCTGCCTGCAGCTCATTGCCAGGCCAGCAGCTAGCAGCCCAACTTCTCTCCTCCTGAGCCTTCTCCCGCCCCCGAGGGCTGCGACCCGAGCCGGCAGCCAAACTTCCAGGTTTGTACACTACCCACTCACTAAAACTATTCTATGAGAACATGCATGCTTGCAATGAATCATGTGTTGCTTTTAACAATGTTCCTTCTAGAATCCGATATTGTATGTTCGTGACAATAAAACTTCCTTTTTTTTTTTCCTTTTTTTTTTTTTTTTTTTTTTTTCACATATGTATTTCTGTGAGGCGGAAAGTCTGGCAATCTCATTCCAAATAGGGTGACCACCTTGGTATTAGACCCCTTTCACACTGTGCCGCCCCGGGCGTCAGCAATAAAGCGGCGCTATTTATTAACCCCCCATTAGGGGCTGAAAAGGGCTTAAATCCGCCTGCAAAATGCCGCTGCAGGGGCATTTTGCCAGCGGTATAGCAGCGCTGCCCCGATGATTTTTCTGGGGGGCGGGGGGGGGTGTCCCTGAATGACAGTTTGAAAATGTGGTCACCCTACCCCCTCGACCCTGTCAATGCAGCGCTTTTGCAGGAGCCCAGCAGAAGGAGCAGCCAGTGTGCAGCCGACAGCTTACAGAATGGGACAGCAGGAGAGAGGTATGTACAGTCCATTACTGTCCCTCTGCCAAACCCACTGTCCCCCTGTCCATCCCTCTGTCCATCCTACTGTCCCCCTGTCCATCCCTCTGTCCATCCCACTGTCCACCTGTCCATCTCACTGTCCCCCTGTCCATCTCACTGTCCAACTGTCCATCTCACTGTCCCCCTGTCCATCTCAATGTCCCCCTGTCCATCTCAATGTCCCCCTGTCCATCTCACTGTCCCCCTGTCCATCTCACTGTCCCCCTGTCCATCTCACTGTCCCCCTGTCCATCTCACTGTCCCCCTGTCCATCTCAATGTCCCCCTGTCCATCTCACTGTCCCCCTGTCCATCTCACTGTCCCCCTGTCCATCTCACTGTCCCCCTGTCCATCTCAATGTCCCCCTGTCCATCTCACTGTCCCCCTGTCCATCTCACTGTCCCCCTGTCCATCTCACTGTCCCACTGTCCATCTCACTGTCCCCCTGTCCATCTCACTGTCCCCCTGTCCATCTCACTGTCCCCCTGTCCATCTCACTGTCCCCCTGTCCATCCCACTGTCCCCCTGTCCATCCTACTGTCCCCCTGTCCATCCCTCTGTCCATCTCACTGTCCCCCTGTCCATCTCAATGTCCCCCTGTCCATCTCACTGTCCCCCTGTCCATCTCACTGTCCCCCTGTCCATCTCACTGTCCCCCTGTCCATCTCACTGTCCCACTGTCCATCTCACTGTCCCCCTGTCCATCTCACTGTCCCACTGTCCATCTCACTGTCCCCCTGTCCATCTCACTGTCCCCCTGTCCATCTCACTGTCCCACTGTCCATCTCACTGTCCCCCTGTCCATCCCACTGTCCCCCTGTCCATCTCAATGTCCCCCTGTCCATCTCACTGTCCCCCTGTCCATCTCACTGTCCCCCTGTCCATCCCTCTGTCCCCCTGTCCATCCCACTGTCCAACTGTCCATCTCACTGTCCCCCTGTCCATCCCACTGTCCCCCTGTCCATCCCACTGTCCCACTGTCCATCTCACTGTCCCCCTGTCCATCTCACTGTCCCCCTGTCCATCTCACTGTCCCCCTGTCCATCCCACTGTCCCCCTGTCCATCCCTCTGTCCCCCTGTCCATCCCACTGTCCAACTGTCCATCTCACTGTCCCCCTGTCCATCCCACTGTCCCCCTGTCCATCCCACTGTCCCCCTGTCCATCCCACTGTCCCACTGTCCATCTCACTGTCCCCCTGTCCATCTCACTGTCCCACTGTCCATCTCACTGTCCCCCTGTCCATCCCACTGTCCCCCTGTCCATCTCACTGTCCCCCTGTCCATCTCACTGTCCCACTGTCCATCTCACTGTCCCCCTGTCCATCCCACTGCCACTGCTGGTAAGCCAGGATCCACAATGGCAGCCTGTGCCCAGTGCCAGTCCAGGGGCCGACTACTCCCGCTGCCTGCAGCTCATTGCCAGGCCAGCAGCTAGCAGCCCAACTTCTCTCCTCCTGAGCCTTCTCCCGCCCCCGAGGGCTGCGACCCGAGCCGGCAGCCAAACTTCCAGGTTTGTACACTACCCACTCACTAAAACTATTCTATGAGAACATGCATGCTTGCAATGAATCATGTGTTGCTTTTAACAATGTTCCTTCTAGAATCCGATATTGTATGTTCGTGACAATAAAACTTCCTTTTTTTTTTTCCTTTTTTTTTTTTTTTTTTTTTTTTCACATATGTATTTCTGTGAGGCGGAAAGTCTGGCAATCTCATTCCAAATAGGGTGACCACCTTGGTATTAGACCCCTTTCACACTGTGCCGCCCCGGGCGTCAGCAATAAAGCGGCGCTATTTATTAACCCCCCATTAGGGGCTGAAAAGGGCTTAAATCCGCCTGCAAAATGCCGCTGCAGGGGCATTTTGCCAGCGGTATAGCAGCGCTGCCCCGATGATTTTTCTGGGGGGCGGGGGGGGGTGTCCCTGAATGACAGTTTGAAAATGTGGTCACCCTACCCCCTCGCCCCTGTCAATGCAGCGCTTTTGCAGGAGCCCAGCAGAAGGAGCAGCCAGTGTGCAGCCGACAGCTTACAGAATGGGACAGCAGGAGAGAGGTATGTACAGTCCATTACTGTCCCTCTGCCAAACCCACTGTCCCCCTGTCCATCCCTCTGTCCATCCTACTGTCCCCCTGTCCATCCCTCTGTCCATCCTACTGTCCCCCTGTCCATCCCTCTGTCCATCTCACTGTCCCACTGTCCATCTCACTGTCCCCCTGTCCATCTCACTGTCCCCCTGTCCATCTCACTGTCCCACTGTCCATCTCACTGTCCCCCTGTCCATCTCACTGTCCCCCTGTCCATCTCACTGTCCCCCTGTCCATCTCAATGTCCCCCTGTCCATCTCACTGTCCCACTGTCCATCTCACTGTCCCCCTGTCCATCTCACTGTCCCCCTGTCCATCCCACTGCCACTGCTGGTAAGCCAGGATCCACAATGGCAGCCTGTGCCCAGTGCCAGTCCAGGGGCCGACTACTCCCGCTGCCTGCAGCTCATTGCCAGGCCAGCAGCTAGCAGCCCAACTTCTCTCCTCCTGAGCCTTCTCCCGCCCCCGAGGGCTGCGACCCGAGCCGGCAGCCAAACTTCCAGGTTTGTACACTACCCACTCACTAAAACTATTCTATGAGAACATGCATGCTTGCAATGAATCATGTGTTGCTTTTAACAATGTTCCTTCTAGAATCCGATATTGTATGTTCGTGACAATAAAACTTCCTTTTTTTTTTTCCTTTTTTTTTTTTTTTTTTTTTTTTCACATATGTATTTCTGTGAGGCGGAAAGTCTGGCAATCTCATTCCAAATAGGGTGACCACCTTGGTATTAGACCCCTTTCACACTGTGCCGCCCCGGGCGTCAGCAATAAAGCGGCGCTATTTATTAACCCCCCATTAGGGGCTGAAAAGGGCTTAAATCCGCCTGCAAAATGCCGCTGCAGGGGCATTTTGCCAGCGGTATAGCAGCGCTGCCCCGATGATTTTTCTGGGGGGCGGGGGGGGGTGTCCCTGAATGACAGTTTGAAAATGTGGTCACCCTACCCCCTCGACCCTGTCAATGCAGCGCTTTTGCAGGAGCCCAGCAGAAGGAGCAGCCAGTGTGCAGCCGACAGCTTACAGAATGGGACAGCAGGAGAGAGGTATGTACAGTCCATTACTGTCCCTCTGCCAAACCCACTGTCCCCCTGTCCATCCCTCTGTCCATCCTACTGTCCCCCTGTCCATCCCTCTGTCCATCCCACTGTCCACCTGTCCATCTCACTGTCCCCCTGTCCATCTCACTGTCCAACTGTCCATCTCACTGTCCCCCTGTCCATCTCAATGTCCCCCTGTCCATCTCAATGTCCCCCTGTCCATCTCACTGTCCCCCTGTCCATCTCACTGTCCCCCTGTCCATCTCACTGTCCCCCTGTCCATCTCACTGTCCCCCTGTCCATCTCAATGTCCCCCTGTCCATCTCACTGTCCCCCTGTCCATCTCACTGTCCCCCTGTCCATCTCACTGTCCCCCTGTCCATCTCAATGTCCCCCTGTCCATCTCACTGTCCCCCTGTCCATCTCACTGTCCCCCTGTCCATCTCACTGTCCCACTGTCCATCTCACTGTCCCCCTGTCCATCTCACTGTCCCCCTGTCCATCTCACTGTCCCCCTGTCCATCTCACTGTCCCCCTGTCCATCCCACTGTCCCCCTGTCCATCCTACTGTCCCCCTGTCCATCCCTCTGTCCATCTCACTGTCCCCCTGTCCATCTCAATGTCCCCCTGTCCATCTCACTGTCCCCCTGTCCATCTCACTGTCCCCCTGTCCATCTCACTGTCCCCCTGTCCATCTCACTGTCCCACTGTCCATCTCACTGTCCCCCTGTCCATCTCACTGTCCCACTGTCCATCTCACTGTCCCCCTGTCCATCTCACTGTCCCCCTGTCCATCTCACTGTCCCACTGTCCATCTCACTGTCCCCCTGTCCATCCCACTGTCCCCCTGTCCATCTCAATGTCCCCCTGTCCATCTCACTGTCCCCCTGTCCATCTCACTGTCCCCCTGTCCATCCCTCTGTCCCCCTGTCCATCCCACTGTCCAACTGTCCATCTCACTGTCCCCCTGTCCATCCCACTGTCCCCCTGTCCATCCCACTGTCCCACTGTCCATCTCACTGTCCCCCTGTCCATCTCACTGTCCCCCTGTCCATCTCACTGTCCCCCTGTCCATCCCACTGTCCCCCTGTCCATCCCTCTGTCCCCCTGTCCATCCCACTGTCCAACTGTCCATCTCACTGTCCCCCTGTCCATCCCACTGTCCCCCTGTCCATCCCACTGTCCCCCTGTCCATCCCACTGTCCCACTGTCCATCTCACTGTCCCCCTGTCCATCTCACTGTCCCACTGTCCATCTCACTGTCCCCCTGTCCATCCCACTGTCCCCCTGTCCATCTCACTGTCCCCCTGTCCATCTCACTGTCCCACTGTCCATCTCACTGTCCCCCTGTCCATCCCACTGCCACTGCTGGTAAGCCAGGATCCACAATGGCAGCCTGTGCCCAGTGCCAGTCCAGGGGCCGACTACTCCCGCTGCCTGCAGCTCATTGCCAGGCCAGCAGCTAGCAGCCCAACTTCTCTCCTCCTGAGCCTTCTCCCGCCCCCGAGGGCTGCGACCCGAGCCGGCAGCCAAACTTCCAGGTTTGTACACTACCCACTCACTAAAACTATTCTATGAGAACATGCATGCTTGCAATGAATCATGTGTTGCTTTTAACAATGTTCCTTCTAGAATCCGATATTGTATGTTCGTGACAATAAAACTTCCTTTTTTTTTTTCCTTTTTTTTTTTTTTTTTTTTTTTTCACATATGTATTTCTGTGAGGCGGAAAGTCTGGCAATCTCATTCCAAATAGGGTGACCACCTTGGTATTAGACCCCTTTCACACTGTGCCGCCCCGGGCGTCAGCAATAAAGCGGCGCTATTTATTAACCCCCCATTAGGGGCTGAAAAGGGCTTAAATCCGCCTGCAAAATGCCGCTGCAGGGGCATTTTGCCAGCGGTATAGCAGCGCTGCCCCGATGATTTTTCTGGGGGGCGGGGGGGGGTGTCCCTGAATGACAGTTTGAAAATGTGGTCACCCTACCCCCTCGCCCCTGTCAATGCAGCGCTTTTGCAGGAGCCCAGCAGAAGGAGCAGCCAGTGTGCAGCCGACAGCTTACAGAATGGGACAGCAGGAGAGAGGTATGTACAGTCCATTACTGTCCCTCTGCCAAACCCACTGTCCCCCTGTCCATCCCTCTGTCCATCCTACTGTCCCCCTGTCCATCCCTCTGTCCATCCTACTGTCCCCCTGTCCATCCCTCTGTCCATCTCACTGTCCCACTGTCCATCTCACTGTCCCCCTGTCCATCTCACTGTCCCCCTGTCCATCTCACTGTCCCACTGTCCATCTCACTGTCCCCCTGTCCATCTCACTGTCCCCCTGTCCATCTCACTGTCCCCCTGTCCATCTCAATGTCCCCCTGTCCATCTCACTGTCCCACTGTCCATCTCACTGTCCCCCTGTCCATCTCACTGTCCCCCTGTCCATCTCACTGTCCCCCTGTCCATCTCACTGTCCCACTGTCCATCTCACTGTCCCCCTGTCCATCCCACTGCCACTGCTGGTAAGCCAGGATCCACAATGGCAGCCTGTGCCCAGTGCCAGTCCAGGGGCCGACTACTCCCGCTGCCTGCAGCTCATTGCCAGGCCAGCAGCTAGCAGCCCAACTTCTCTCCTCCTGAGCCTTCTCCCGCCCCCGAGGGCTGCGACCCGAGCCGGCAGCCAAACTTCCAGGTTTGTACACTACCCACTCACTAATACTATTCTATGAGAACATGCATGCTTGCAATGAATCATGTGTTGCTTTTAACAATGTTCCTTCTAGAATCCGATATTGTATGTTCGTGACAATAAAACTTCCTTTTTTTTTTCCTTTTTTTTTTTTTTTTTTTTTTTCACATATGTATTTCTGTGAGGCGGAAAGTCTGGCAATCTCATTCCAAATAGGGTGACCACCTTGGTATTAGACCCCTTTCACACTGTGCCGCCCCGGGCGTCAGCAATAAAGCGGCGCTATTTATTAACCCCCCATTAGTGGCTGAAAAGGGCTTAAATCCGCCTGCAAAATGCCGCTGCAGGGGCATTTTGCCAGCGGTATAGCAGCGCTGCCCCATTGATTTTTCTGGGGGGCGGGGGGGGTGTCCCTGAATGACAGTTTGAAAATGTGGTCACCCTACCCCCTCGCCCCTGTCAATGCAGCGCTTTTCCAGGAGCCCAGCAGAAGGAGCAGCCAGTGTGCAGCCGACAGCTTACAGAATGGGACAGCAGGAGAGAGGTATGTACAGTCCATTACTGTCCCTCTGCCAAACCCACTGTCCCCCTGTCCATCCCTCTGTCCATCCTACTGTCCCCCTGTCCATCCCTCTGTCCATCCCACTGTCCACCTGTCCATCTCACTGTCCCCCTGTCCATCTCACTGTCCAACTGTCCATCTCACTGTCCCCCTGTCCATCTCACTGTCCCCCTGTCCATCTCACTGTCCCCCTGTCCATCTCACTGTCCCACTGTCCATCCCACTGTCCCCCTGTCCATCCCACTGTCCCACTGTCCATCTCACTGTCCCCCTGTCCATCTCACTGTCCCACTGTCCATCTCACTGTCCCCCTGTCCATCTCACTGTCCCCCTGTCCATCCCACTGTCCCCCTGTCCATCCTACTGTCCCCCTGTCCATCCCTCTGTCCATCCCACTGTCCACCTGTCCATCCCTCTGTCCATCTCACTGTCCCCCTGTCCATCCCTCTGTCCCCCTGTCCATCCCACTGTCCCCCTGTCCATCTCACTGTCCCACTGTCCATCTCACTGTCCCCCTGTCCATCTCACTGTCCCCCTGTCCATCTCACTGTCCCCCTGTCCATCTCACTGTCCCCCTGTCCATCTCACTGTCCCACTGTCCATCTCACTGTCCCCCTGTCCATCTCACTGTCCCCCTGTCCATCTCACTGTCCCACTGTCCATCTCACTGTCCCCCTGTCCATCTCACTGTCCCCCTGTCCATCTCACTGTCCCACTGTCCATCTCACTGTCCCCCTGTCCATCCCACTGTCCCCCTGTCCATCTCAATGTCCCCCTGTCCATCTCACTGTCCCCCTGTCCATCTCACTGTCCCCCTGTCCATCCCTCTGTCCCCCTGTCCATCCCACTGTCCAACTGTCCATCTCACTGTCCCCCTGTCCATCCCACTGTCCCCCTGTCCATCCCACTGTCCCACTGTCCATCTCACTGTCCCCCTGTCCATCTCACTGTCCCACTGTCCATCTCACTGTCCCCCTGTCCATCCCACTGTCCCCCTGTCCATCTCACTGTCCCCCTGTCCATCTCACTGTCCCCCTGTCCATCTCACTGTCCCCCTGTCCATCTCACTGTCCCACTGTCCATCTCACTGTCCCCCTGTCCATCCCACTGCCACTGCTGGTAAGCCAGGATCCACAATGGCAGCCTGTGCCCAGTGCCAGTCCAGGGGCCGACTACTCCCGCTGCCTGCAGCTCATTGCCAGGCCAGCAGCTAGCAGCCCAACTTCTCTCCTCCTGAGCCTTCTCCCGCCCCCGAGGGCTGCGACCCGAGCCGGCAGCCAAACTTCCAGGTTTGTACACTACCCACTCACTAAAACTATTCTATGAGAACATGCATGCTTGCAATGAATCATGTGTTGCTTTTAACAATGTTCCTTCTAGAATCCGATATTGTATGTTCGTGACAATAAAACTTCCTTTTTTTTTTTCCTATTTTTTTTTTTTTTTTTTTTTTCACATATGTATTTCTGTGAGGCGGAAAGTCTGGCAATCTCATTCCAAATAGGGTGACCACCTTGGTATTAGACCCCTTTCACACTGTGCCGCCCCGGGCGTCAGCAATAAAGCGGCGCTATTTATTAACCCCCCATTAGGGGCTGAAAAGGGCTTAAATCCGCCTGCAAAATGCCGCTGCAGGGGCATTTTGCCAGCGGTATAGCAGCGCTGCCCCGATGATTTTTCTGGGGGGCGGGGGGGGGTGTCCCTGAATGACAGTTTGAAAATGTGGTCACCCTACCCCCTCGCCCCTGTCAATGCAGCGCTTTTGCAGGAGCCCAGCAGAAGGAGCAGCCAGTGTGCAGCCGACAGCTTACAGAATGGGACAGCAGGAGAGAGGTATGTACAGTCCATTACTGTCCCTCTGCCAAACCCACTGTCCCCCTGTCCATCCCTCTGTCCATCCTACTGTCCCCCTGTCCATCCCTCTGTCCATCCCACTGTCCACCTGTCCATCTCACTGTCCCCCTGTCCATCTCACTGTCCCCCTGTCCATCTCAATGTCCCCCTGTCCATCTCACTGTCCCCCTGTCCATCTCACTGTCCCCCTGTCCATCTCACTGTCCCCCTGTCCATCCCACTGTCCCCCTGTCCATCTCACTGTCCCACTGTCCATCTCACTGTCCCCCTGTCCATCTCACTGTCCCACTGTCCATCTCACTGTCCCCCTGTCCATCTCACTGTCCCCCTGTCCATCTCACTGTCCCCCTGTCCATCTCACTGTCCCCCTGTCCATCTCACTGTCCCCCTGTCCATCCCACTGTCCCCCTGTCCATCCTACTGTCCCCCTGTCCATCCCTCTGTCCATCTCACTGTCCCCCTGTCCATCTCAATGTCCCCCTGTCCATCTCACTGTCCCCCTGTCCATCTCACTGTCCCCCTGTCCATCTCACTGTCCCCCTGTCCATCTCACTGTCCCCCTGTCCATCTCACTGTCCCACTGTCCATCTCACTGTCCCCCTGTCCATCCCACTGCCACTGCTGGTAAGCCAGGATCCACAATGGCAGCCTGTGCCCAGTGCCAGTCCAGGGGCCGACTACTCCCGCTGCCTGCAGCTCATTGCCAGGCCAGCAGCTAGCAGCCCAACTTCTCTCCTCCTGAGCCTTCTCCCGCCCCCGAGGGCTGCGACCCGAGCCGGCAGCCAAACTTCCAGGTTTGTACACTACCCACTCACTAATACTATTCTATGAGAACATGCATGCTTGCAATGAATCATGTGTTGCTTTTAACAATGTTCCTTCTAGAATCCGATATTGTATGTTCGTGACAATAAAACTTCCTTTTTTTTTTCCTTTTTTTTTTTTTTTTTTTTTTTCACATATGTATTTCTGTGAGGCGGAAAGTCTGGCAATCTCATTCCAAATAGGGTGACCACCTTGGTATTAGACCCCTTTCACACTGTGCCGCCCCGGGCGTCAGCAATAAAGCGGCGCTATTTATTAACCCCCCATTAGTGGCTGAAAAGGGCTTAAATCCGCCTGCAAAATGCCGCTGCAGGGGCATTTTGCCAGCGGTATAGCAGCGCTGCCCCATTGATTTTTCTGGGGGGCGGGGGGGGTGTCCCTGAATGACAGTTTGAAAATGTGGTCACCCTACCCCCTCGCCCCTGTCAATGCAGCGCTTTTCCAGGAGCCCAGCAGAAGGAGCAGCCAGTGTGCAGCCGACAGCTTACAGAATGGGACAGCAGGAGAGAGGTATGTACAGTCCATTACTGTCCCTCTGCCAAACCCACTGTCCCCCTGTCCATCCCTCTGTCCATCCTACTGTCCCCCTGTCCATACCTCTGTCCATCCCACTGTCCACCTGTCCATCTCACTGTCCCCCTGTCCATCTCACTGTCCAACTGTCCATCTCACTGTCCCCCTGTCCATCTCACTGTCCCCCTGTCCATCTCACTGTCCCCCTGTCCATCTCACTGTCCCACTGTCCATCCCACTGTCCCCCTGTCCATCCCACTGTCCCACTGTCCATCTCACTGTCCCCCTGTCCATCTCACTGTCCCACTGTCCATCTCACTGTCCCCCTGTCCATCTCACTGTCCCCCTGTCCATCCCACTGTCCCCCTGTCCATCCTACTGTCCCCCTGTCCATCCCTCTGTCCATCCCACTGTCCACCTGTCCATCCCTCTGTCCATCTCACTGTCCCCCTGTCCATCCCTCTGTCCCCCTGTCCATCCCACTGTCCCCCTGTCCATCTCACTGTCCCACTGTCCATCTCACTGTCCCCCTGTCCATCTCACTGTCCCCCTGTCCATCTCACTGTCCCACTGTCCATCTCACTGTCCCCCTGTCCATCTCACTGTCCCCCTGTCCATCTCACTGTCCCACTGTCCATCTCACTGTCCCCCTGTCCATCTCACTGTCCCCCTGTCCATCTCACTGTCCCACTGTCCATCTCACTGTCCCCCTGTCCATCCCACTGTCCCCCTGTCCATCTCAATGTCCCCCTGTCCATCTCACTGTCCCCCTGTCCATCTCACTGTCCCCCTGTCCATCCCTCTGTCCCCCTGTCCATCCCACTGTCCAACTGTCCATCTCACTGTCCCCCTGTCCATCCCACTGTCCCCCTGTCCATCCCACTGTCCCACTGTCCATCTCACTGTCCCCCTGTCCATCTCACTGTCCCACTGTCCATCTCACTGTCCCCCTGTCCATCCCACTGTCCCCCTGTCCATCTCACTGTCCCCCTGTCCATCTCACTGTCCCCCTGTCCATCTCACTGTCCCCCTGTCCATCTCACTGTCCCACTGTCCATCTCACTGTCCCCCTGTCCATCCCACTGCCACTGCTGGTAAGCCAGGATCCACAATGGCAGCCTGTGCCCAGTGCCAGTCCAGGGGCCGACTACTCCCGCTGCCTGCAGCTCATTGCCAGGCCAGCAGCTAGCAGCCCAACTTCTCTCCTCCTGAGCCTTCTCCCGCCCCCGAGGGCTGCGACCCGAGCCGGCAGCCAAACTTCCAGGTTTGTACACTACCCACTCACTAAAACTATTCTATGAGAACATGCATGCTTGCAATGAATCATGTGTTGCTTTTAACAATGTTCCTTCTAGAATCCGATATTGTATGTTCGTGACAATAAAACTTCCTTTTTTTTTTTCCTATTTTTTTTTTTTTTTTTTTTTTCACATATGTATTTCTGTGAGGCGGAAAGTCTGGCAATCTCATTCCAAATAGGGTGACCACCTTGGTATTAGACCCCTTTCACACTGTGCCGCCCCGGGCGTCAGCAATAAAGCGGCGCTATTTATTAACCCCCCATTAGGGGCTGAAAAGGGCTTAAATCCGCCTGCAAAATGCCGCTGCAGGGGCATTTTGCCAGCGGTATAGCAGCGCTGCCCCGATGATTTTTCTGGGGGGCGGGGGGGGGTGTCCCTGAATGACAGTTTGAAAATGTGGTCACCCTACCCCCTCGCCCCTGTCAATGCAGCGCTTTTGCAGGAGCCCAGCAGAAGGAGCAGCCAGTGTGCAGCCGACAGCTTACAGAATGGGACAGCAGGAGAGAGGTATGTACAGTCCATTACTGTCCCTCTGCCAAACCCACTGTCCCCCTGTCCATCCCTCTGTCCATCCTACTGTCCCCCTGTCCATCCCTCTGTCCATCCCACTGTCCACCTGTCCATCTCACTGTCCCCCTGTCCATCTCACTGTCCCCCTGTCCATCTCAATGTCCCCCTGTCCATCTCACTGTCCCCCTGTCCATCTCACTGTCCCCCTGTCCATCTCACTGTCCCCCTGTCCATCCCACTGTCCCCCTGTCCATCTCACTGTCCCACTGTCCATCTCACTGTCCCCCTGTCCATCTCACTGTCCCACTGTCCATCTCACTGTCCCCCTGTCCATCTCACTGTCCCCCTGTCCATCTCACTGTCCCCCTGTCCATCTCACTGTCCCCCTGTCCATCTCACTGTCCCCCTGTCCATCCCACTGTCCCCCTGTCCATCCTACTGTCCCCCTGTCCATCCCTCTGTCCATCTCACTGTCCCCCTGTCCATCTCAATGTCCCCCTGTCCATCTCACTGTCCCCCTGTCCATCTCACTGTCCCCCTGTCCATCTCACTGTCCCCCTGTCCATCTCACTGTCCCCCTGTCCATCTCACTGTCCCACTGTCCATCTCACTGTCCCCCTGTCCATCCCACTGCCACTGCTGGTAAGCCAGGATCCACAATGGCAGCCTGTGCCCAGTGCCAGTCCAGGGGCCGACTACTCCCGCTGCCTGCAGCTCATTGCCAGGCCAGCAGCTAGCAGCCCAACTTCTCTCCTCCTGAGCCTTCTCCCGCCCCCGAGGGCTGCGACCCGAGCCGGCAGCCAAACTTCCAGGTTTGTACACTACCCACTCACTAATACTATTCTATGAGAACATGCATGCTTGCAATGAATCATGTGTTGCTTTTAACAATGTTCCTTCTAGAATCCGATATTGTATGTTCGTGACAATAAAACTTCCTTTTTTTTTTTCCTTTTTTTTTTTTTTTTTTTTTTTCACATATGTATTTCTGTGAGGCGGAAAGTCTGGCAATCTCATTCCAAATAGGGTGACCACCTTGGTATTAGACCCCTTTCACACTGTGCCGCCCCGGGCGTCAGCAATAAAGCGGCGCTATTTATTAACCCCCCATTAGGGGCTGAAAAGGGCTTAAATCCGCCTGCAAAATGCCGCTGCAGGGGCATTTTGCCAGCGGTATAGCAGCGCTGCCCCATTGATTTTTCTGGGGGGCGGGGGGGGTGTCCCTGAATGACAGTTTGAAAATGTGGTCACCCTACCCCCTCGCCCCTGTCAATGCAGCGCTTTTCCAGGAGCCCAGCAGAAGGAGAAGCCAGTGTGCAGCCGACAGCTTACAGAATGGGACAGCAGGAGAGAGGTATGTACAGTCCATTACTGTCCCTCTGCCAAACCCACTGTCCCCCTGTCCATCCCTCTGTCCATCCTACTGTCCCCCTGTCCATCCCTCTGTCCATCCCACTGTCCCCCTGTCCATCTCACTGTCCCCCTGTCCATCTCACTGTCCCACTGTCCATCTCACTGTCCCCCTGTCCATCTCAATGTCCCCCTGTCCATCTCACTGTCCCCCTGTCCATCTCACTGTCCCCCTGTCCATCTCACTGTCCCCCTGTCCATCTCACTGTCCCCCTGTCCATCTCACTGTCCCCCTGTCCATCCCACTGTCCCCCTGTCCATCCCACTGTCCCACTGTCCATCTCACTGTCCCCCTGTCCATCTCACTGTCCCACTGTCCATCTCACTGTCCCCCTGTCCATCCCACTGTCCCCCCTGTCCATCTCACTGTCCCCCTGTCCATCTCACTGTCCCCCTGTCCATCTCACTGTCCCCCTGTCCATCCCTCTGTCCCCCTGTCCATCCCACTGTCCAACTGTCCATCTCACTGTCCCCCTGTCCATCCCACTGTCCCCCTGTCCATCCCACTGTCCCACTGTCCATCTCACTGTCCCCCTGTCCATCTCACTGTCCCACTGTCCATCTCACTGTCCCCCTGTCCATCCCACTGTCCCCCTGTCCATCTCACTGTCCCCCTGTCCATCTCACTGTCCCCCTGTCCATCTCACTGTCCCACTGTCCATCTCACTGTCCCCCTGTCCATCCCACTGCCACTGCTGGTAAGCCAGGATCCACAATGGCAGCCTGTGCCCAGTGCCAGTCCAGGGGCCGACTACTCCCGCTGCCTGCAGCTCATTGCCAGGCCAGCAGCTAGCAGCCCAACTTCTCTCCTCCTGAGCCTTCTCCCGCCCCCGAGGGCTGCGACCCGAGCCGGCAGCCAAACTTCCAGGTTTGTACACTACCCACTCACTAAAACTATTCTATGAGAACATGCATGCTTGCAATGAATCATGTGTTGCTTTTAACAATGTTCCTTCTAGAATCCGATATTGTATGTTCGTGACAATAAAACTTCCTTTTTTTTTTTCCTTTTTTTTTTTTTTTTTTTTCACATATGTATTTCTGTGAGGCGGAAAGTCTGGCAATCTCATTCCAAATAGGGTGACCACCTTGGTATTAGACCCCTTTCACACTGTGCCGCCCCGGGCGTCAGCAATAAAGCGGCGCTATTTATTAACCCCCCATTAGGGGCTGAAAAGGGCTTAAATCCGCCTGCAAAATGCCGCTGCAGGGGCATTTTGCCAGCGGTATAGCAGCGCTGCCCCGATGATTTTTCTGGGGGGCGGGGGGGGGTGTCCCTGAATGACAGTTTGAAAATGTGGTCACCCTACCCCCTCGCCCCTGTCAATGCAGCGCTTTTGCAGGAGCCCAGCAGAAGGAGCAGCCAGTGTGCAGCCGACAGCTTACAGAATGGGACAGCAGGAGAGAGGTATGTACAGTCCATTACTGTCCCTCTGCCAAACCCACTGTCCCCCTGTCCATCCCTCTGTCCATCCTACTGTCCCCCTGTCCATCCCTCTGTCCATCCTACTGTCCCCCTGTCCATCCCTCTGTCCATCCTACTGTCCCCCTGTCCATCCCTCTGTCCATCCTACTGTCCCCCTGTCCATCCCTCTGTCCATCTCACTGTCCCACTGTCCATCTCACTGTCCCCCTGTCCATCTCACTGTCCCCCTGTCCATCTCACTGTCCCACTGTCCATCTCACTGTCCCCCTGTCCATCTCACTGTCCCCCTGTCCATCTCACTGTCCCCCTGTCCATCTCAATGTCCCCCTGTCCATCTCACTGTCCCACTGTCCATCTCACTGTCCCCCTGTCCATCTCACTGTCCCCCTGTCCATCTCACTGTCCCCCTGTCCATCTCACTGTCCCCCTGTCCATCTCACTGTCCCCCTGTCCATCTCACTGTCCCCCTGTCCATCTCACTGTCCCCCTGTCCATCCCACTGCCACTGCTGGTAAGCCAGGATCCACAATGGCAGCCTGTGCCCAGTGCCAGTCCAGGGGCCGACTACTCCCGCTGCCTGCAGCTCATTGCCAGGCCAGCAGCTAGCAGCCCAACTTCTCTCCTCCTGAGCCTTCTCCCGCCCCCGAGGGCTGCGACCCGAGCCGGCAGCCAAACTTCCAGGTTTGTACACTACCCACTCACTAATACTATTCTATGAGAACATGCATGCTTGCAATGAATCATGTGTTGCTTTTAACAATGTTCCTTCTAGAATCCGATATTGTATGTTCGTGACAATAAAACTTCCTTTTTTTTTTTCCTTTTTTTTTTTTTTTTTTTTTTTCACATATGTATTTCTGTGAGGCGGAAAGTCTGGCAATCTCATTCCAAATAGGGTGACCACCTTGGTATTAGACCCCTTTCACACTGTGCCGCCCCGGGCGTCAGCAATAAAGCGGCGCTATTTATTAACCCCCCATTAGGGGCTGAAAAGGGCTTAAATCCGCCTGCAAAATGCCGCTGCAGGGGCATTTTGCCAGCGGTATAGCAGCGCTGCCCCATTGATTTTTCTGGGGGGCGGGGGGGGTGTCCCTGAATGACAGTTTGAAAATGTGGTCACCCTACCCCCTCGCCCCTGTCAATGCAGCGCTTTTCCAGGAGCCCAGCAGAAGGAGCAGCCAGTGTGCAGCCGACAGCTTACAGAATGGGACAGCAGGAGAGAGGTATGTACAGTCCATTACTGTCCCTCTGCCAAACCCACTGTCCCCCTGTCCATCCCTCTGTCCATCCTACTGTCCCCCTGTCCATCCCTCTGTCCATCCCACTGTCCACCTGTCCATCTCACTGTCCCCCTGTCCATCTCACTGTCCCACTGTCCATCTCACTGTCCCCTTGTCCATCTCACTGTCCCCCTGTCCATCTCACTGTCCCCCTGTCCATCTCACTGTCCCCCTGTCCATCTCACTGTCCCCCTGTCCATCCCACTGTCCCCCTGTCCATCCCACTGTCCCACTGTCCATCTCACTGTCCCCCTGTCCATCCCACTGTCCAACTGTCCATCTCACTGTCCCCCTGTCCATCCCACTGTCCCCCTGTCCATCCCACTGTCCCACTGTCCATCTCACTGTCCCCCTGTCCATCTCACTGTCCCACTGTCCATCTCACTGTCCCCCTGTCCATCTCACTGTCCCCCTGTCCATCCCACTGTCCCCCTGTCCATCCTACTGTCCCCCTGTCCATCCCTCTGTCCATCCCACTGTCCACCTGTCCATCCCTCTGTCCATCTCACTGTCCCACTGTCCATCTCACTGTCCCCCTGTCCATCTCACTGTCCCCCTGTCCATCTCACTGTCCCCCTGTCCATCTCACTGTCCCCCTGTCCATCTCACTGTCCCCCTGTCCATCTCACTGTCCCACTGTCCATCTCACTGTCCCCCTGTCCATCTCACTGTCCCCCTGTCCATCTCACTGTCCCCCTGTCCATCTCACTGTCCCCCTGTCCATCTCACTGTCCCACTGTCCATCTCACTGTCCCCCTGTCCATCCCACTGCCACTGCTGGTAAGCCAGGATCCACAATGGCAGCCTGTGCCCAGTGCCAGTCCAGGGGCCGACTACTCCCGCTGCCTGCAGCTCATTGCCAGGCCAGCAGCTAGCAGCCCAACTTCTCTCCTCCTGAGCCTTCTCCCGCCCCCGAGGGCTGCGACCCGAGCCGGCAGCCAAACTTCCAGGTTTGTACACTACCCACTCACTAATACTATTCTATGAGAACATGCATGCTTGCAATGAATCATGTGTTGCTTTTAACAATGTTCCTTCTAGAATCCGATATTGTATGTTCGTGACAATAAAACTTCCTTTTTTTTTTTCCTTTTTTTTTTTTTTTTTTTTTTTTCACATATGTATTTCTGTGAGGCGGAAAGTCTGGCAATCTCATTCCAAATAGGGTGACCACCTTGGTATTAGACCCCTTTCACACTGTGCCGCCCCGGGCGTCAGCAATAAAGCGGCGCTATTTATTAACCCCCCATTAGGGGCTGAAAAGGGCTTAAATCCGCCTGCAAAATGCCGCTGCAGGGGCATTTTGCCAGCGGTATAGCAGCGCTGCCCCATTGATTTTTCTGGGGGGCGGGGGGGGTGTCCCTGAATGACAGTTTGAAAATGTGGTCACCCTACCCCCTCGCCCCTGTCAATGCAGCACTTTTCCAGGAGCCCAGCAGAAGGAGCAGCCAGTGTGCAGCCGACAGCTTACAGAATGGGACAGCAGGAGAGAGGTATGTACAGTCCATTACTGTCCCTCTGCCAAACCCACTGTCCCCCTGTCCATCCCTCTGTCCATCCTACTGTCCCCCTGTCCATCCCTCTGTCCATCCCACTGTCCCCCTGTCCATCTCACTGTCCCCCTGTCCATCTCACTGTCCCACTGTCCATCTCACTGTCCCCCTGTCCATCTCAATGTCCCCCTGTCCATCTCACTGTCCCCCTGTCCATCTCACTGTCCCCCTGTCCATCTCACTTTCCCCCTGTCCATCTCACTGTCCCCCTGTCCATCCCACTGTCCCCCTGTCCATCCAACTGTCCCACTGTCCATCTCACTGTCCCCCTGTCCATCTCACTGTCCCACTGTCCATCTCACTGTCCCCCTGTCCATCCCACTGTCCCCCTGTCCATCTCAATGTCCCCCTGTCCATCTCACTGTCCCCCTGTCCATCTCACTGTCCCCCTGTCCATCCCTCTGTCCCCCTGTCCATCCCACTGTCCAACTGTCCATCTCACTGTCCCCCTGTCCATCTCACTGTCCCCCTGTCCATCTCACTGTCCCACTGTCCATCTCACTGTCCCCCTGTCCATCCCACTGCCACTGCTGGTAAGCCAGGATCCACAATGGCAGCCTGTGCCCAGTGCCAGTCCAGGGGCCGACTACTCCCGCTGCCTGCAGCTCATTGCCAGGCCAGCAGCTAGCAGCCCAACTTCTCTCCTCCTGAGCCTTCTCCCGCCCCCGAGGGCTGCGACCCGAGCCCGCAGCCAAACTTCCAGGTTTGTACACTACCCACTCACTAAAACTATTCTATGAGAACATGCATGCTTGCAATGAATCATGTGTTGCTTTTAACAATGTTCCTTCTAGAATCCGATATTGTATGTTCGTGACAATAAAACTTCCTTTTTTTTTTTCCTTTTTTTTTTTTTTTTTTTTTTTCACATATGTATTTCTGTGAGGCGGAAAGTCTGGCAATCTCATTCCAAATAGGGTGACCACCTTGGTATTAGACCCCTTTCACACTGTGCCGCCCCGGGCGTCAGCAATAAAGCGGCGCTATTTATTAACCCCCCATTAGGGGCTGAAAAGGGCTTAAATCCGCCTGCAAAATGCCGCTGCAGGGGCATTTTGCCAGCGGTATAGCAGCGCTGCCCCGATGATTTTTCTGGGGGGCGGGGGGGGGTGTCCCTGAATGACAGTTTGAAAATGTGGTCACCCTACCCCCTCGCCCCTGTCAATGCAGCGCTTTTGCAGGAGCCCAGCAGAAGGAGCAGCCAGTGTGCAGCCGACAGCTTACAGAATGGGACAGCAGGAGAGAGGTATGTACAGTCCATTACTGTCCCTCTGCCAAACCCACTGTCCCCCTGTCCATCCCTCTGTCCATCCTACTGTCCCCCTGTCCATCCCTCTGTCCATCCTACTGTCCCCCTGTCCATCCCTCTGTCCATCCTACTGTCCCCCTGTCCATCCCTCTGTCCATCTCACTGTCCCACTGTCCATCTCACTGTCCCCCTGTCCATCTCACTGTCCCCCTGTCCATCTCACTGTCCCCCTGTCCATCTCACTGTCCCCCTGTCCATCTCACTGTCCCCCTGTCCATCTCACTGTCCCACTGTCCATCTCACTGTCCCCCTGTCCATCTCACTGTCCCCCTGTCCATCTCACTGTCCCCCTGTCCATCTCACTGTCCCCCTGTCCATCTCACTGTCCCACTGTCCATCTCACTGTCCCCCTGTCCATCCCACTGCCACTGCTGGTAAGCCAGGATCCACAATGGCAGCCTGTGCCCAGTGCCAGTCCAGGGGCCGACTACTCCCGCTGCCTGCAGCTCATTGCCAGGCCAGCAGCTAGCAGCCCAACTTCTCTCCTCCTGAGCCTTCTCCCGCCCCCGAGGGCTGCGACCCGAGCCGGCAGCCAAACTTCCAGGTTTGTACACTACCCACTCACTAATACTATTCTATGAGAACATGCATGCTTGCAATGAATCATGTGTTGCTTTTAACAATGTTCCTTCTAGAATCCGATATTGTATGTTCGTGACAATAAAACTTCCTTTTTTTTTTTCCTTTTTTTTTTTTTTTTTTTTCACATATGTATTTCTGTGAGGCGGAAAGTCTGGCAATCTCATTCCAAATAGGGTGACCACCTTGGTATTAGACCCCTTTCACACTGTGCCGCCCCGGGCGTCAGCAATAAAGCGGCGCTATTTATTAACCCCCCATTAGGGGCTGAAAAGGGCTTAAATCCGCCTGCAAAATGCCGCTGCAGGGGCATTTTGCCAGCGGTATAGCAGCGCTGCCCCATTGATTTTTCTGGGGGGCGGGGGGGGTGTCCCTGAATGACAGTTTGAAAATGTGGTCACCCTACCCCCTCGCCCCTGTCAATGCAGCGCTTTTCCAGGAGCCCAGCAGAAGGAGCAGCCAGTGTGCAGCCGACAGCTTACAGAATGGGACAGCAGGAGAGAGGTATGTACAGTCCATTACTGTCCCTCTGCCAAACCCACTGTCCCCCTGTCCATCCCTCTGTCCATCCTACTGTCCCCCTGTCCATCCCTCTGTCCATCCCACTGTCCCCCTGTCCATCTCACTGTCCCCCTGTCCATCTCACTGTCCCACTGTCCATCTCACTGTCCCCCTGTCCATCTCAATGTCCCCCTGTCCATCTCACTGTCCCCCTGTCCATCTCACTGTCCCCCTGTCCATCTCACTTTCCCCCTGTCCATCTCACTGTCCCCCTGTCCATCCCACTGTCCCCCTGTCCATCCCACTGTCCCACTGTCCATCTCACTGTCCCCCTGTCCATCTCACTGTCCCACTGTCCATCTCACTGTCCCCCTGTCCATCCCACTGTCCCCCTTTCCATCTCAATGTCCCCCTGTCCATCTCACTGTCCCCCTGTCCATCTCACTGTCCCCCTGTCCATCCCTCTGTCCCCCTGTCCATCCCACTGTCCAACTGTCCATCTCACTGTCCCCCTGTCCATCCCACTGTCCCCCTGTCCATCCCACTGTCCCACTGTCCATCTCACTGTCCCCCTGTCCATCTCACTGTCCCACTGTCCATCTCACTGTCCCCCTGTCCATCCCACTGTCCCCCTGTCCATCTCACTGTCCCCCTGTCCATCTCACTGTCCCCCTGTCCATCTCACTGTCCCACTGTCCATCTCACTGTCCCCCTGTCCATCCCACTGCCACTGCTGGTAAGCCAGGATCCACAATGGCAGCCTGTGCCCAGTGCCAGTCCAGGGGCCGACTACTCCCGCTGCCTGCAGCTCATTGCCAGGCCAGCAGCTAGCAGCCCAACTTCTCTCCTCCTGAGCCTTCTCCCGCCCCCGAGGGCTGCGACCCGTGCCGGCAGCCAAACTTCCAGGTTTGTACACTACCCACTCACTAATACTATTCTATGAGAACATGCATGCTTGCAATGAATCATGTGTTGCTTTTAACAATGTTCCTTCTAGAATCCGATATTGTATGTTCGTGACAATAAAACTTCCTTTTTTTTTTTCCTTTTTTTTTTTTTTTTTTTTTTTTCACATATGTATTTCTGTGAGGCGGAAAGTCTGGCAATCTCATTCCAAATAGGGTGACCACCTTGGTATTAGACCCCTTTCACACTGTGCCGCCCCGGGCGTCAGCAATAAAGCGGCGCTATTTATTAACCCCCCATTAGGGGCTGAAAAGGGCTTAAATCCGCCTGCAAAATGCCGCTGCAGGGGCATTTTGCCAGCGGTATAGCAGCGCTGCCCCATTGATTTTTCTGGGGGGCGGGGGGGGTGTCCCTGAATGACAGTTTGAAAATGTGGTCACCCTACCCCCTCGACCCTGTCAATGCAGCGCTTTTCCAGGAGCCCAGCAGAAGGAGCAGCCAGTGTGCAGCCGACAGCTTACAGAATGGGACAGCAGGAGAGAGGTATGTACAGTCCATTACTGTCCCTCTGCCAAACCCACTGTCCCCCTGTCCATCCCTCTGTCCATCCTACTGTCCCCCTGTCCATCCCTCTGTCCATCCCACTGTCCCCCTGTCCATCTCACTGTCCCCCTGTCCATCTCACTGTCCCACTGTCCATCTCACTGTCCCCCTGTCCATCTCACTGTCCCCCTGTCCATCTCACTGTCCCCCTGTCCATCCCTCTGTCCCCCTGTCCATCCCACTGTCCAACTGTCCATCTCACTGTCCCCCTGTCCATCCCACTGTCCCCCTGTCCATCCCACTGTCCCACTGTCCATCTCACTGTCCCCCTGTCCATCTCACTGTCCCACTGTCCATCTCACTGTCCCCCTGTCCATCCCACTGTCCCCCTGTCCATCTCACTGTCCCACTGTCCATCTCACTGTCCCCCTGTCCATCCCACTGCCACTGCTGGTAAGCCAGGATCCACAATGGCAGCCTGTGCCCAGTGCCAGTCCAGGGGCCGACTACTCCCGCTGCCTGCAGCTCATTGCCAGGCCAGCAGCTAGCAGCCCAACTTCTCTCCTCCTGAGCCTTCTCCCGCCCCCGAGGGCTGCGACCCGAGCCCGCAGCCAAACTTCCAGGTTTGTACACTACCCACTCACTAAAACTATTCTATGAGAACATGCATGCTTGCAATGAATCATGTGTTGCTTTTAACAATGTTCCTTCTAGAATCCGATATTGTATGTTCGTGACAATAAAACTTCCTTTTTTTTTTTTTTTTTTTTCACATATGTATTTCTGTGAGGCGGAAAGTCTGGCAATCTCATTCCAAATAGGGTGACCACCTTGGTATTAGACCCCTTTCACACTGTGCCGCCCCGGGCGTCAGCAATAAAGCGGCGCTATTTATTAACCCCCCATTAGGGGCTGAAAAGGGCTTAAATCCGCCTGCAAAATGCCGGTGCAGGGGCATTTTGCCAGCGGTATAGCAGCGCTGCCCCGATGATTTTTCTGGGGGGCGGGGGGGGTGTCCCTGAATGACAGTTTGAAAATGTGGTCACCCTACCCCCTCGCCCCTGTCAATGCAGCGCTTTTGCAGGAGCCCAGCAGAAGGAGCAGCCAGTGTGCAGCCGACAGCTTACAGAATGGGACAGCAGGAGAGAGGTATGTACAGTCCATTACTGTCCCTCTGCCAAACCCACTGTCCCCCTGTCCATCCCTCTGTCCATCCTACTGTCCCCCTGTCCATCCCTCTGTCCATCCTACTGTCCCCCTGTCCATCCCTCTGTCCATCTCACTGTCCCACTGTCCATCTCACTGTCCCCCTGTCCATCTCACTGTCCCCCTGTCCATCTCACTGTCCCACTGTCCATCTCACTGTCCCCCTGTCCATCTCACTGTCCCCCTGTCCATCTCACTGTCCCCCTGTCCATCTCAATGTCCCCCTGTCCATCTCACTGTCCCACTGTCCATCTCACTGTCCCCCTGTCCATCTCACTGTCCCCCTGTCCATCTCACTGTCCCCCTGTCCATCTCACTGTCCCCCTGTCCATCTCACTGTCCCCCTGTCCATCTCACTGTCCCCCTGTCCATCTCACTGTCCCCCTGTCCATCTCACTGTCCCACTGTCCATCTCACTGTCCCCCTGTCCATCCCACTGCCACTGCTGGTAAGCCAGGATCCACAATGGCAGCCTGTGCCCAGTGCCAGTCCAGGGGCCGACTACTCCCGCTGCCTGCAGCTCATTGCCAGGCCAGCAGCTAGCAGCCCAACTTCTCTCCTCCTGAGCCTTCTCCCGCCCCCGAGGGCTGCGACCCGAGCCGGCAGCCAAACTTCCAGGTTTGTACACTACCCACTCACTAATACTATTCTATGAGAACATGCATGCTTGCAATGAATCATGTGTTGCTTTTAACAATGTTCCTTCTAGAATCCGATATTGTATGTTCGTGACAATAAAACTTCCTTTTTTTTTTTCCTTTTTTTTTTTTTTTTTTTTTTTTCACATATGTATTTCTATGAGGCGGAAAGTCTGGCAATCTCATTCCAAATAGGGTGACCACCTTGGTATTAGACCCCTTTCACACTGTGCCGCCCCGGGCGTCAGCAATAAAGCGGCGCTATTTATTAACCCCCCATTAGGGGCTGAAAAGGGCTTAAATCCGCCTGCAAAATGCCGCTGCAGGGGCATTTTGCCAGCGGTATAGCAGCGCTGCCCCATTGATTTTTCTGGGGGGCGGGGGGGGTGTCCCTGAATGACAGTTTGAAAATGTGGTCACCCTACCCCCTCGCCCCTGTCAATGCAGCGCTTTTCCAGGAGCCCAGCAGAAGGAGCAGCCAGTGTGCAGCCGACAGCTTACAGAATGGGACAGCAGGAGAGAGGTATGTACAGTCCATTACTGTCCCTCTGCCAAACCCACTGTCCCCCTGTCCATCCCTCTGTCCATCCTACTGTCCCCCTGTCCATCCCTCTGTCCATCCCACTGTCCACCTGTCCATCTCACTGTCCCCCTGTCCATCTCACTGTCCCACTGTCCATCTCACTGTCCCCCTGTCCATCTCACTGTCCCCCTGTCCATCTCACTGTCCCCCTGTCCATCTCACTGTCCCCCTGTCCATCCCACTGTCCCCCTGTCCATCCCACTGTCCCACTGTCCATCTCACTGTCCCCCTGTCCATCCCACTGTCCAACTGTCCATCTCACTGTCCCCCTGTCCATCCCACTGTCCCCCTGTCCATCCCACTGTCCCACTGTCCATCTCACTGTCCCCCTGTCCATCTCACTGTCCCACTGTCCATCTCACTGTCCCCCTGTCCATCTCACTGTCCCCCTGTCCATCCCACTGTCCCCCTGTCCATCCTACTGTCCCCCTGTCCATCCCTCTGTCCATCCCACTGTCCACCTGTCCATCCCTCTGTCCATCTCACTGTCCTACTGTCCATCTCACTGTCCCCCTGTCCATCTCACTGTCCCCCTGTCCATCTCACTGTCCCCCTGTCCATCTCACTGTCCCCCTGTCCATCTCACTGTCCCCCTGTCCATCTCACTGTCCCACTGTCCATCTCACTGTCCCCCTGTCCATCTCACTGTCCCCCTGTCCATCTCACTGTCCCCCTGTCCATCTCACTGTCCCCCTGTCCATCTCACTGTCCCACTGTCCATCTCACTGTCCCCCTGTCCATCCCACTGCCACTGCTGGTAAGCCAGGATCCACAATGGCAGCCTGTGCCCAGTGCCAGTCCAGGGGCCGACTACTCCCGCTGCCTGCAGCTCATTGCCAGGCCAGCAGCTAGCAGCCCAACTTCTCTCCTCCTGAGCCTTCTCCCGCCCCCGAGGGCTGCGACCCGAGCCGGCAGCCAAACTTCCAGGTTTGTACACTACCCACTCACTAATACTATTCTATGAGAACATGCATGCTTGCAATGAATCATGTGTTGCTTTTAACAATGTTCCTTCTAGAATCCGATATTGTATGTTCGTGACAATAAAACTTCCTTTTTTTTTTTCCTTTTTTTTTTTTTTTTTTTTTTTTTTCACATATGTATTTCTGTGAGGCGGAAAGTCTGGCAATCTCATTCCAAATAGGGTGACCACCTTGGTATTAGACCCCTTTCACACTGTGCCGCCCCGGGCGTCAGCAATAAAGCGGCGCTATTTATTAACCCCCCATTAGGGGCTGAAAAGGGCTTAAATCCGCCTGCAAAATGCCGGTGCAGGGGCATTTTGCCAGCGGTATAGCAGCGCTGCCCCATTGATTTTTCTGGGGGGCGGGGGGGGTGTCCCTGAATGACAGTTTGAAAATGTGGTCACCCTACCCCCTCGCCCCTGTCAATGCAGCGCTTTTCCAGGAGCCCAGCAGAAGGAGCAGCCAGTGTGCAGCCGACAGCTTACAGAATGGGACAGCAGGAGAGAGGTATGTACAGTCCATTACTGTCCCTCTGCCAAACCCACTGTCCCCCTGTCCATCCCTCTGTCCATCCTACTGACCCCTGTCCATCCCTCTGTCCATCCCAGTGTCCCCCTGTCCATCTCACTGTCCCCCTGTCCATCTCACTGTCCCACTGTCCATCTCACTGTCCCCCTGTCCATCCCTCTGTCCATCCTACTGTCCCCCTGTCCATCCCTCTGTCCATCCCACTGTCCACCTGTCCATCTCACTGTCCCCCTGTCCATCTCACTGTCCCACTGTCCATCTCACTGTCCCCCTGTCCATCTCACTGTCCCCCTGTCCATCTCACTGTCCCCCTGTCCATCTCACTGTCCCCCTGTCCATCTCACTGTCCCCCTGTCCATCCCACTGTCCCCCTGTCCATCCCACTGTCCCACTGTCCATCTCACTGTCCCCCTGTCCATCCCACTGTCCAACTGTCCATCTCACTGTCCCCCTGTCCATCCCACTGTCCCCCTGTCCATCCCACTGTCCCACTGTCCATCTCACTGTCCCCCTGTCCATCTCACTGTCCCACTGTCCATCTCACTGTCCCCCTGTCCATCTCACTGTCCCCCTGTCCATCCCACTGTCCCCCTGTCCATCCTACTGTCCCCCTGTCCATCCCTCTGTCCATCCCACTGTCCACCTGTCCATCCCTCTGTCCATCTCACTGTCCCACTGTCCATCTCACTGTCCCCCTGTCCATCTCACTGTCCCCCTGTCCATCTCACTGTCCCCCTGTCCATCTCACTGTCCCCCTGTCCATCTCACTGTCCCCCTGTCCATCTCACTGTCCCACTGTCCATCTCACTGTCCCCCTGTCCATCTCACTGTCCCCCTGTCCATCTCACTGTCCCCCTGTCCATCTCACTGTCCCACTGTCCATCTCACTGTCCCCCTGTCCATCCCACTGCCACTGCTGGTAAGCCAGGATCCACAATGGCAGCCTGTGCCCAGTGCCAGTCCAGGGGCCGACTACTCCCGCTGCCTGCAGCTCATTGCCAGGCCAGCAGCTAGCAGCCCAACTTCTCTCCTCCTGAGCCTTCTCCCGCCCCCGAGGGCTGCGACCCGAGCCGGCAGCCAAACTTCCAGGTTTGTACACTACCCACTCACTAATACTATTCTATGAGAACATGCATGCTTGCAATGAATCATGTGTTGCTTTTAACAATGTTCCTTCTAGAATCCGATATTGTATGTTCGTGACAATAAAACTTCCTTTTTTTTTTTCCTTTTTTTTTTTTTTTTTTTTTTTCACATATGTATTTCTGTGAGGCGGAAAGTCTGGCAATCTCATTCCAAATAGGGTGACCACCTTGGTATTAGACCCCTTTCACACTGTGCCGCCCCGGGCGTCAGCAATAAAGCGGCGCTATTTATTAACCCCCCATTAGGGGCTGAAAAGGGCTTAAATCCGCCTGCAAAATGCCGCTGCAGGGGCATTTTGCCAGCGGTATAGCAGCGCTGCCCCATTGATTTTTCTGGGGGGCGGGGGGGGTGTCCCTGAATGACAGTTTGAAAATGTGGTCACCCTACCCCCTCGCCCCTGTCAATGCAGCGCTTTTCCAGGAGCCCAGCAGAAGGAGCAGCCAGTGTGCAGCCGACAGCTTACAGAATGGGACAGCAGGAGAGAGGTATGTACAGTCCATTACTGTCCCTCTGCCAAACCCACTGTCCCCCTGTCCATCCCTCTGTCCATCCTACTGTCCCCCTGTCCATCCCTCTGTCCATCCCACTGTCCCCCTGTCCATCTCACTGTCCCCCTGTCCATCTCACTGTCCCACTGTCCATCTCACTGTCCCCCTGTCCATCTCAATGTCCCCCTGTCCATCTCACTGTCCCCCTGTCCATCTCACTGTCCCCCTGTCCATCTCACTTTCCCCCTGTCCATCTCACTGTCCCCCTGTCCATCCCACTGTCCCCCTGTCCATCCCACTGTCCCACTGTCCATCTCACTGTCCCCCTGTCCATCTCACTGTCCCACTGTCCATCTCACTGTCCCCCTGTCCA
This sequence comes from Aquarana catesbeiana, assembly GCF_042186555.1. Classification (NCBI taxonomy): domain Eukaryota; kingdom Metazoa; phylum Chordata; class Amphibia; order Anura; family Ranidae; genus Aquarana; species Aquarana catesbeiana. The sequence goes on along the minus strand of NC_133331.1, from coordinate 276,319,183 downwards.
TCCCACTGTCCCCCTGTCCATCTCAATGTCCCCCTGTCCATCTCACTGTCCCCCTGTCCATCTCACTGTCCCCCTGTCCATCCCTCTGTCCCCCTGTCCATCCCACTGTCCAACTGTCCATCTCACTGTCCCCCTGTCCATCCCACTGTCCCCCTGTCCATCCCACTGTCCCACTGTCCATCTCACTGTCCCCCTGTCCATCTCACTGTCCCACTGTCCATCTCACTGTCCCCCTGTCCATCCCACTGTCCCCCTGTCCATCTCACTGTCCCCCTGTCCATCTCACTGTCCCCCTGTCCATCTCACTGTCCCACTGTCCATCTCACTGTCCCCCTGTCCATCCCACTGCCACTGCTGGTAAGCCAGGATCCACAATGGCAGCCTGTGCCCAGTGCCAGTCCAGGGGCCGACTACTCCCGCTGCCTGCAGCTCATTGCCAGGCCAGCAGCTAGCAGCCCAACTTCTCTCCTCCTGAGCCTTCTCCCGCCCAGGAGGGCTGCGACCCGTGCCGGCAGCCAAACTTCCAGGTTTGTACACTACCCACTCACTAATACTATTCTATGAGAACATGCATGCTTGCAATGAATCATGTGTTGCTTTTAACAATGTTCCTTCTAGAATCCGATATTGTATGTTCGTGACAATAAAACTTCCTTTTTTTTTTTCCTTTTTTTTTTTTTTTTTTTTTTTTCACATATGTATTTCTGTGAGGCGGAAAGTCTGGCAATCTCATTCCAAATAGGGTGACCACCTTGGTATTAGACCCCTTTCACACTGTGCCGCCCCGGGCGTCAGCAATAAAGCGGCGCTATTTATTAACCCCCCATTAGGGGCTGAAAATGGCTTAAATCCGCCTGCAAAATGCCGCTGCAGGGGCATTTTGCCAGCGGTATAGCAGCGCTGCCCCATTGATTTTTCTGGGGGGCGGGGGGGGTGTCCCTGAATGACAGTTTGAAAATGTGGTCACCCTACCCCCTCGCCCCTGTCAATGCAGCGCTTTTCCAGGAGCCCAGCAGAAGGAGCAGCCAGTGTGCAGCCGACAGCTTACAGAATGGGACAGCAGGAGAGAGGTATGTACAGTCCATTACTGTCCCTCTGCCAAACCCACTGTCCCCCTGTCCATCCCTCTGTCCATCCTACTGTCCCCCTGTCCATCCCTCTGTCCATCCCACTGTCCCCCTGTCCATCTCACTGTCCCCCTGTCCATCTCACTGTCCCACTGTCCATCTCACTGTCCCCCTGTCCATCTCACTGTCCCCCTGTCCATCTCACTGTCCCCCTGTCCATCCCTCTGTCCCCCTGTCCATCCCACTGTCCAACTGTCCATCTCACTGTCCCCCTGTCCATCCCACTGTCCCCCTGTCCATCCCACTGTCCCACTGTCCATCTCACTGTCCCCCTGTCCATCTCACTGTCCCACTGTCCATCTCACTGTCCCCCTGTCCATCCCACTGTCCCCCTGTCCATCTCACTGTCCCACTGTCCATCTCACTGTCCCCCTGTCCATCCCACTGCCACTGCTGGTAAGCCAGGATCCACAATGGCAGCCTGTGCCCAGTGCCAGTCCAGGGGCCGACTACTCCCGCTGCCTGCAGCTCATTGCCAGGCCAGCAGCTAGCAGCCCAACTTCTCTCCTCCTGAGCCTTCTCCCGCCCCCGAGGGCTGCGACCCGAGCCCGCAGCCAAACTTCCAGGTTTGTACACTACCCACTCACTAAAACTATTCTATGAGAACATGCATGCTTGCAATGAATCATGTGTTGCTTTTAACAATGTTCCTTCTAGAATCCGATATTGTATGTTCGTGACAATAAAACTTCCTTTTTTTTTTTTTTTTTTTTTCACATATGTATTTCTGTGAGGCGGAAAGTCTGGCAATCTCATTCCAAATAGGGTGACCACCTTGGTATTAGACCCCTTTCACACTGTGCCGCCCCGGGCGTCAGCAATAAAGCGGCGCTATTTATTAACCCCCCATTAGGGGCTGAAAAGGGCTTAAATCCGCCTGCAAAATGCCGCTGCAGGGGCATTTTGCCAGCGGTATAGCAGCGCTGCCCCGATGATTTTTCTGGGGGGCGGGGGGGGTGTCCCTGAATGACAGTTTGAAAATGTGGTCACCCTACCCCCTCGCCCCTGTCAATGCAGCGCTTTTGCAGGAGCCCAGCAGAAGGAGCAGCCAGTGTGCAGCCGACAGCTTACAGAATGGGACAGCAGGAGAGAGGTATGTACAGTCCATTACTGTCCCTCTGCCAAACCCACTGTCCCCCTGTCCATCCCTCTGTCCATCCTACTGTCCCCCTGTCCATCCCTCTGTCCATCCTACTGTCCCCCTGTCCATCCCTCTGTCCATCTCACTGTCCCACTGTCCATCTCACTGTCCCCCTGTCCATCTCACTGTCCCCCTGTCCATCTCACTGTCCCACTGTCCATCTCACTGTCCCCCTGTCCATCTCACTGTCCCCCTGTCCATCTCACTGTCCCCCTGTCCATCTCAATGTCCCCCTGTCCATCTCACTGTCCCACTGTCCATCTCACTGTCCCCCTTTCCATCTCACTGTCCCCCTGTCCATCTCACTGTCCCCCTGTCCATCTCACTGTCCCCCTGTCCATCTCACTGTCCCCCTGTCCATCTCACTGTCCCCCTGTCCATCTCACTGTCCCCCTGTCCATCTCACTGTCCCACTGTCCATCTCACTGTCCCCCTGTCCATCCCACTGCCACTGCTGGTAAGCCAGGATCCACAATGGCAGCCTGTGCCCAGTGCCAGTCCAGGGGCCGACTACTCCCGCTGCCTGCAGCTCATTGCCAGGCCAGCAGCTAGCAGCCCAACTTCTCTCCTCCTGAGCCTTCTCCCGCCCCCGAGGGCTGCGACCCGAGCCGGCAGCCAAACTTCCAGGTTTGTACACTACCCACTCACTAATACTATTCTATGAGAACATGCATGCTTGCAATGAATCATGTGTTGCTTTTAACAATGTTCCTTCTAGAATCCGAAATTGTATGTTCGTGACAATAAAACTTCCTTTTTTTTTTTCCTTTTTTTTTTTTTTTTTTTTTTTTCACATATGTATTTCTGTGAGGCGGAAAGTCTGGCAATCTCATTCCAAATAGGGTGACCACCTTGGTATTAGACCCCTTTCACACTGTGCCGCCCCGGGCGTCAGCAATAAAGCGGCGCTATTTATTAACCCCCCATTAGGGGCTGAAAAGGGCTTAAATCCGCCTGCAAAATGCCGCTGCAGGGGCATTTTGCCAGCGGTATAGCAGCGCTGCCCCATTGATTTTTCTGGGGGGCGGGGGGGGTGTCCCTGAATGACAGTTTGAAAATGTGGTCACCCTACCCCCTCGCCCCTGTCAATGCAGCGCTTTTCCAGGAGCCCAGCAGAAGGAGCAGCCAGTGTGCAGCCGACAGCTTACAGAATGGGACAGCAGGAGAGAGGTATGTACAGTCCATTACTGTCCCTCTGCCAAACCCACTGTCCCCCTGTCCATCCCTCTGTCCATCCTACTGTCCCCCTGTCCATCCCTCTGTCCATCCCACTGTCCACCTGTCCATCTCACTGTCCCCCTGTCCATCTCACTGTCCCACTGTCCATCTCACTGTCCCCCTGTCCATCTCACTGTCCCCCTGTCCATCTCACTGTCCCCCTGTCCATCTCACTGTCCCCCTGTCCATCTCACTGTCCCCCTGTCCATCCCACTGTCCCCCTGTCCATCCCACTGTCCCACTGTCCATCTCACTGTCCCCCTGTCCATCCCACTGTCCAACTGTCCATCTCACTGTCCCCCTGTCCATCCCACTGTCCCCCTGTCCATCCCACTGTCCCACTGTCCATCTCACTGTCCCCCTGTCCATCTCACTGTCCCACTGTCCATCTCACTGTCCCCCTGTCCATCTCACTGTCCCCCTGTCCATCCCACTGTCCCCCTGTCCATCCTACTGTCCCCCTGTCCATCCCTCTGTCCATCCCACTGTCCACCTGTCCATCCCTCTGTCCATCTCACTGTCCCACTGTCCATCTCACTGTCCCCCTGTCCATCTCACTGTCCCCCTGTCCATCTCACTGTCCCCCTGTCCATCTCACTGTCCCACTGTCCATCTCACTGTCCCCCTGTCCATCTCACTGTCCCCCTGTCCATCTCACTGTCCCCCTGTCCATCTCACTGTCCCCCTGTCCATCTCACTGTCCCCCTGTCCATCTCACTGTCCCACTGTCCATCTCACTGTCCCCCTGTCCATCCCACTGCCACTGCTGGTAAGCCAGGATCCACAATGGCAGCCTGTGCCCAGTGCCAGTCCAGGGGCCGACTACTCCCGCTGCCTGCAGCTCATTGCCAGGCCAGCAGCTAGCAGCCCAACTTCTCTCCTCCTGAGCCTTCTCCCGCCCCCGAGGGCTGCGACCCGAGCCGGCAGCCAAACTTCCAGGTTTGTACACTACCCACTCACTAATACTATTCTATGAGAACATGCATGCTTGCAATGAATCATGTGTTGCTTTTAACAATGTTCCTTCTAGAATCCGATATTGTATGTTCGTGACAATAAAACTTCCTTTTTTTTTTTCCTTTTTTTTTTTTTTTTTTTTTTTTCACATATGTATTTCTGTGAGGCGGAAAGTCTGGCAATCTCATTCCAAATAGGGTGACCACCTTGGTATTAGACCCCTTTCACACTGTGCCGCCCCGGGCGTCAGCAATAAAGCGGCGCTATTTATTAACCCCCCATTAGGGGCTGAAAAGGGCTTAAATCCGCCTGCAAAATGCCGCTGCAGGGGCATTTTGCCAGCGGTATAGCAGCGCTGCCCCGATGATTTTTCTGGGGGGCGGGGGGGGTGTCCCTGAATGACAGTTTGAAAATGTGGTCACCCTACCCCCTCGCCCCTGTCAATGCAGCGCTTTTGCAGGAGCCCAGCAGAAGGAGCAGCCAGTGTGCAGCCGACAGCTTACAGAATGGGACAGCAGGAGAGAGGTATGTACAGTCCATTACTGTCCCTCTGCCAAACCCACTGTCCCCCTGTCCATCCCTCTGTCCATCCTACTGTCCCCCTGTCCATCCCTCTGTCCATCCTACTGTCCCCCTGTCCATCCCTCTGTCCATCTCACTGTCCCACTGTCCATCTCACTGTCCCCCTGTCCATCTCACTGTCCCCCTGTCCATCTCACTGTCCCCCTGTCCATCTCACTGTCCCCCTGTCCATCTCACTGTCCCCCTGTCCATCTCAATGTCCCCCTGTCCATCTCACTGTCCCACTGTCCATCTCACTGTCCCCCTGTCCATCTCACTGTCCCCCTGTCCATCTCACTGTCCCCCTGTCCATCTCACTGTCCCCCTGTCCATCTCACTGTCCCCCTGTCCATCTCACTGTCCCCCTGTCCATCTCACTGTCCCCCTGTCCATCTCACTGTCCCACTGTCCATCTCACTGTCCCCCTGTCCATCCCACTGCCACTGCTGGTAAGCCAGGATCCACAATGGCAGCCTGTGCCCAGTGCCAGTCCAGGGGCCGACTACTCCCGCTGCCTGCAGCTCATTGCCAGGCCAGCAGCTAGCAGCCCAACTTCTCTCCTCCTGAGCCTTCTCCCGCCCCCGAGGGCTGCGACCCGAGCCGGCAGCCAAACTTCCAGGTTTGTACACTACCCACTCACTAATACTATTCTATGAGAACATGCATGCTTGCAATGAATCATGTGTTGCTTTTAACAATGTTCCTTCTAGAATCCGATATTGTATGTTCGTGACAATAAAACTTCCTTTTTTTTTTTCCTTTTTTTTTTTTTTTTTTTTTTTTCACATATGTATTTCTGTGAGGCGGAAAGTCTGGCAATCTCATTCCAAATAGGGTGACCACCTTGGTATTAGACCCCTTTCACACTGTGCCGCCCCGGGCGTCAGCAATAAAGCGGCGCTATTTATTAACCCCCCATTAGGGGCTGAAAAGGGCTTAAATCCGCCTGCAAAATGCCGCTGCAGGGGCATTTTGCCAGCGGTATAGCAGCGCTGCCCCATTGATTTTTCTGGGGGGCGGGGGGGGGTGTCCCTGAATGACAGTTTGAAAATGTGGTCACCCTACCCCCTCGCCCCTGTCAATGCAGCACTTTTCCAGGAGCCCAGCAGAAGGAGCAGCCAGTGTGCAGCCGACAGCTTACAGAATGGGACAGCAGGAGAGAGGTATGTACAGTCCATTACTGTCCCTCTGCCAAACCCACTGTCCCCCTGTCCATCCCTCTGTCCATCCTACTGTCCCCCTGTCCATCCCTCTGTCCATCCCACTGTCCCCCTGTCCATCTCACTGTCCCCCTGTCCATCTCACTGTCCCACTGTCCATCTCACTGTCCCCCTGTCCATCTCAATGTCCCCCTGTCCATCTCACTGTCCCCCTGTCCATCTCACTGTCCCCCTGTCCATCTCACTTTCCCCCTGTCCATCTCACTGTCCCCCTGTCCATCCCACTGTCCCCCTGTCCATCCAACTGTCCCACTGTCCATCTCACTGTCCCCCTGTCCATCTCACTGTCCCACTGTCCATCTCACTGTCCCCCTGTCCATCCCACTGTCCCCCTGTCCATCTCAATGTCCCCCTGTCCATCTCACTGTCCCCCTGTCCATCTCACTGTCCCCCTGTCCATCCCTCTGTCCCCCTGTCCATCCCACTGTCCAACTGTCCATCTCACTGTCCCCCTGTCCATCTCACTGTCCCCCTGTCCATCTCACTGTCCCACTGTCCATCTCACTGTCCCCCTGTCCATCCCACTGCCACTGCTGGTAAGCCAGGATCCACAATGGCAGCCTGTGCCCAGTGCCAGTCCAGGGGCCGACTACTCCCGCTGCCTGCAGCTCATTGCCAGGCCAGCAGCTAGCAGCCCAACTTCTCTCCTCCTGAGCCTTCTCCCGCCCCCGAGGGCTGCGACCCGAGCCGGCAGCCAAACTTCCAGGTTTGTACACTACCCACTCACTAATACTATTCTATGAGAACATGCATGCTTGCAATGAATCATGTGTTGCTTTTAACAATGTTCCTTCTAGAATCCGATATTGTATGTTCGTGACAATAAAACTTCCTTTTTTTTTTTCCTTTTTTTTTTTTTTTTTCACATATGTATTTCTGTGAGGCGGAAAGTCTGGCAATCTCATTCCAAATAGGGTGACCACCTTGGTATTAGACCCCTTTCACACTGTGCCGCCCCGGGCGTCAGCAATAAAGCGGCGCTATTTATTAACCCCCCATTAGGGGCTGAAAAGGGCTTAAATCCGCCTGCAAAATGCCGCTGCAGGGGCATTTTGCCAGCGGTATAGCAGCGCTGCCCCATTGATTTTTCTGGGGGGCGGGGGGGGTGTCCCTGAATGACAGTTTGAAAATGTGGTCACCCTACCCCCTCGCCCCTGTCAATGCAGCACTTTTCCAGGAGCCCAGCAGAAGGAGCAGCCAGTGTGCAGCCGACAGCTTACAGAATGGGACAGCAGGAGAGAGGTATGTACAGTCCATTACTGTCCCTCTGCCAAACCCACTGTCCCCCTGTCCATCCCTCTGTCCATCCTACTGTCCCCCTGTCCATCCCTCTGTCCATCCCACTGTCCCCCTGTCCATCTCACTGTCCCCCTGTCCATCTCACTGTCCCACTGTCCATCTCACTGTCCCCCTGTCCATCTCAATGTCCCCCTGTCCATCTCACTGTCCCCCTGTCCATCTCACTGTCCCCCTGTCCATCTCACTTTCCCCCTGTCCATCTCACTGTCCCCCTGTCCATCCCACTGTCCCCCTGTCCATCCAACTGTCCCACTGTCCATCTCACTGTCCCCCTGTCCATCTCACTGTCCCACTGTCCATCTCACTGTCCCCCTGTCCATCCCACTGTCCCCCTGTCCATCTCAATGTCCCCCTGTCCATCTCACTGTCCCCCTGTCCATCTCACTGTCCCCCTGTCCATCCCTCTGTCCCCCTGTCCATCCCACTGTCCAACTGTCCATCTCACTGTCCCCCTGTCCATCTCACTGTCCCCCTGTCCATCTCACTGTCCCACTGTCCATCTCACTGTCCCCCTGTCCATCCCACTGCCACTGCTGGTAAGCCAGGATCCACAATGGCAGCCTGTGCCCAGTGCCAGTCCAGGGGCCGACTACTCCCGCTGCCTGCAGCTCATTGCCAGGCCAGCAGCTAGCAGCCCAACTTCTCTCCTCCTGAGCCTTCTCCCGCCCCCGAGGGCTGCGACCCGAGCCGGCAGCCAAACTTCCAGGTTTGTACACTACCCACTCACTAATACTATTCTATGAGAACATGCATGCTTGCAATGAATCATGTGTTGCTTTTAACAATGTTCCTTCTAGAATCCGATATTGTATGTTCGTGACAATAAAACTTCCTTTTTTTTTTTCCTTTTTTTTTTTTTTTTTTTTTTTTCACATATGTATTTCTGTGAGGCGGAAAGTCTGGCAATCTCATTCCAAATAGGGTGACCACCTTGGTATTAGACCCCTTTCACACTGTGCCGCCCCGGGCGTCAGCAATAAAGCGGCGCTATTTATTAACCCCCCATTAGGGGCTGAAAAGGGCTTAAATCCGCCTGCAAAATGCCGCTGCAGGGGCATTTTGCCAGCGGTATAGCAGCGCTGCCCCATTGATTTTTCTGGGGGGCGGGGGGGGTGTCCCTGAATGACAGTTTGAAAATGTGGTCACCCTACCCCCTCGCCCCTGTCAATGCAGCGCTTTTCCAGGAGCCCAGCAGAAGGAGCAGCCAGTGTGCAGCCGACAGCTTACAGAATGGGACAGCAGGAGAGAGGTATGTACAGTCCATTACTGTCCCTCTGCCAAACCCACTGTCCCCCTGTCCATCCCTCTGTCCATCCTACTGTCCCCCTGTCCATCCCTCTGTCCATCCCACTGTCCACCTGTCCATCTCACTGTCCCCCTGTCCATCTCACTGTCCCACTGTCCATCTCACTGTCCCCCTGTCCATCTCACTGTCCCCCTGTCCATCTCACTGTCCCCCTGTCCATCTCACTGTCCCCCTGTCCATCTCACTGTCCCCCTGTCCATCCCACTGTCCCCCTGTCCATCCCACTGTCCCACTGTCCATCTCACTGTCCCCCTGTCCATCCCACTGTCCAACTGTCCATCTCACTGTCCCCCTGTCCATCCCACTGTCCCCCTGTCCATCCCACTGTCCCACTGTCCATCTCACTGTCCCCCTGTCCATCTCACTGTCCCACTGTCCATCTCACTGTCCCCCTGTCCATCTCACTGTCCCCCTGTCCATCCCACTGTCCCCCTGTCCATCCTACTGTCCCCCTGTCCATCCCTCTGTCCATCCCACTGTCCACCTGTCCATCCCTCTGTCCATCTCACTGTCCCACTGTCCATCTCACTGTCCCCCTGTCCATCTCACTGTCCCCCTGTCCATCTCACTGTCCCCCTGTCCATCTCACTGTCCCCCTGTCCATCTCACTGTCCCCCTGTCCATCTCACTGTCCCCCTGTCCATCTCACTGTCCCCCTGTCCATCTCACTGTCCCCCTGTCCATCTCACTGTCCCCCTGTCCATCTCACTGTCCCCCTGTCCATCTCACTGTCCCCCTGTCCATCTCACTGTCCCACTGTCCATCTCACTGTCCCCCTGTCCATCCCACTGCCACTGCTGGTAAGCCAGGATCCACAATGGCAGCCTGTGCCCAGTGCCAGTCCAGGGGCCGACTACTCCCGCTGCCTGCAGCTCATTGCCAGGCCAGCAGCTAGCAGCCCAACTTCTCTCCTCCTGAGCCTTCTCCCGCCCCCGAGGGCTGCGACCCGAGCCGGCAGCCAAACTTCCAGGTTTGTACACTACCCACTCACTAATACTATTCTATGAGAACATGCATGCTTGCAATGAATCATGTGTTGCTTTTAACAATGTTCCTTCTAGAATCCGATATTGTATGTTCGTGACAATAAAACTTCCTTTTTTTTTTTCCTTTTTTTTTTTTTTTTTTTTTTTTCACATATGTATTTCTGTGAGGCGGAAAGTCTGGCAATCTCATTCCAAATAGGGTGACCACCTTGGTATTAGACCCCTTTCACACTGTGCCGCCCCGGGCGTCAGCAATAAAGCGGCGCTATTTATTAACCCCCCATTAGGGGCTGAAAAGGGCTTAAATCCGCCTGCAAAATGCCGCTGCAGGGGCATTTTGCCAGCGGTATAGCAGCGCTGCCCCATTGATTTTTCTGGGGGGCGGGGGGGGTGTCCCTGAATGACAGTTTGAAAATGTGGTCACCCTACCCCCTCGCCCCTGTCAATGCAGCACTTTTCCAGGAGCCCAGCAGAAGGAGCAGCCAGTGTGCAGCCGACAGCTTACAGAATGGGACAGCAGGAGAGAGGTATGTACAGTCCATTACTGTCCCTCTGCCAAACCCACTGTCCCCCTGTCCATCCCTCTGTCCATCCTACTGTCCCCCTGTCCATCCCTCTGTCCATCCTACTGTCCCCCTGTCCATCCCTCTGTCCATCCTACTGTCCCCCTGTCCATCCCTCTGTCCATCTCACTGTCCCACTGTCCATCTCACTGTCCCCCTGTCCATCTCACTGTCCCCCTGTCCATCTCACTGTCCCACTGTCCATCTCACTGTCCCCATGTCCATCTCACTGTCCCCCTGTCCATCTCACTGTCCCACTGTCCATCTCACTGTCCCCCTGTCCATCCCACTGCCACTGCTGGTAAGCCAGGATCCACAATGGCAGCCTGTGCCCAGTGCCAGTCCAGGGGCCGACTACTCCCGCTGCCTGCAGCTCATTGCCAGGCCAGCAGCTAGCAGCCCAACTTCTCTCCTCCTGAGCCTTCTCCCGCCCCCGAGGGCTGCGACCCGAGCCGGCAGCCAAACTTCCAGGTTTGTACACTACCCACTCACTAATACTATTCTATGAGAACATGCATGCTTGCAATGAATCATGTGTTGCTTTTAACAATGTTCCTTCTAGAATCCGATATTGTATGTTCGTGACAATAAAACTTCCTTTTTTTTTTTCCTTTTTTTTTTTTTTTTTTTTTTTTCACATATGTATTTCTGTGAGGCGGAAAGTCTGGCAATCTCATTCCAAATAGGGTGACCACCTTGGTATTAGACCCCTTTCACACTGTGCCGCCCCGGGCGTCAGCAATAAAGCGGCGCTATTTATTAACCCCCCATTAGGGGCTGAAAAGGGCTTAAATCCGCCTGCAAAATGCCGCTGCAGGGGCATTTTGCCAGCGGTATAGCAGCGCTGCCCCATTGATTTTTCTGGGGGGCGGGGGGGGTGTCCCTGAATGACAGTTTGAAAATGTGGTCACCCTACCCCCTCGCCCCTGTCAATGCAGCGCTTTTCCAGGAGCCCAGCAGAAGGAGCAGCCAGTGTGCAGCCGACAGCTTACAGAATGGGACAGCAGGAGAGAGGTATGTACAGTCCATTACTGTCCCTCTGCCAAACCCACTGTCCCCCTGTCCATCCCTCTGTCCATCCTACTGTCCCCCTGTCCATCCCTCTGTCCATCCCACTGTCCACCTGTCCATCTCACTGTCCCCCTGTCCATCTCACTGTCCCACTGTCCATCTCACTGTCCCCCTGTCCATCTCAATGTCCCCCTGTCCATCTCACTGTCCCCCTGTCCATCTCACTGTCCCCCTGTCCATCTCACTGTCCCCCTGTCCATCTCACTGTCCCCCTGTCCATCTCACTGTCCCCCCGTCCATCCCACTGTCCCCCTGTCCATCCCACTGTCCCACTGTCCATCTCACTGTCCCCCTGTCCATCCCACTGTCCAACTGTCCATCTCACTGTCCCCCTGTCCATCCCACTGTCCCCCTGTCCATCCCACTGTCCCCCTGTCCATCCCACTGTCCCACTGTCCATCTCACTGTCCCCCTGTCCATCTCACTGTCCCACTGTCCATCTCACTGTCCCCCTGTCCCCCTGTCCATCTCACTGTCCCACTGTCCATCTCACTGTCCCCCTGTCCATCTCACTGTCCCCCTGTCCATCTCACTGTCCCCCTGTCCATCTCACTGTCCCCCTGTCCATCCCACTGTCCCCCTGTCCATCCCACTGTCCCACTGTCCATCTCACTGTCCCCCTGTCCATCCCACTGTCCAACTGTCCATCTCACTGTCCCCCTGTCCATCCCACTGTCCCACTGTCCATCTCACTGTCCCCCTGTCCATCTCACTGTCCCACTGTCCATCTCACTGTCCCCCTGTCCATCTCACTGTCCCCCTGTCCATCCCACTGTCCCCCTGTCCATCCTACTGTCCCCCTGTCCATCCCTCTGTCCATCCCACTGTCCCCCTGTCCATCTCACTGTCCCCCTGTCCATCTCACTGTCCCACTGTCCATCTCACTGTCCCCCTGTCCATCTCACTGTCCCCCTGTCCATCCCTCTGTCCCCCTGTCCATCCCACTGTCCAACTGTCCATCTCACTGTCCCCCTGTCCATCCCACTGTCCCCCTGTCCATCCCACTGTCCCACTGTCCATCTCACTGTCCCCCTGTCCATCTCACTGTCCCACTGTCCATCTCACTGTCCCCCTGTCCATCCCACTGTCCCCCTGTCCATCTCACTGTCCCACTGTCCATCTCACTGTCCCCCTGTCCATCCCACTGCCACTGCTGGTAAGCCAGGATCCACAATGGCAGCCTGTGCCCAGTGCCAGTCCAGGGGCCGACTACTCCCGCTGCCTGCAGCTCATTGCCAGGCCAGCAGCTAGCAGCCCAACTTCTCTCCTCCTGAGCCTTCTCCCGCCCCCGAGGGCTGCGACCCGAGCCCGCAGCCAAACTTCCAGGTTTGTACACTACCCACTCACTAAAACTATTCTATGAGAACATGCATGCTTGCAATGAATCATGTGTTGCTTTTAACAATGTTCCTTCTAGAATCCGATATTGTATGTTCGTGACAATAAAACTTCCTTTTTTTTTTTCCTTTTTTTTTTTTTTTTTTTTTTTTTCACATATGTATTTCTGTGAGGCGGAAAGTCTGGCAATCTCATTCCAAATAGGGTGACCACCTTGGTATTAGACCCCTTTCACACTGTGCCGCCCCGGGCGTCAGCAATAAAGCGGCGCTATTTATTAACCCCCCATTAGGGGCTGAAAAGGGCTTAAATCCGCCTGCAAAATGCCGCTGCAGGGGCATTTTGCCAGCGGTATAGCAGCGCTGCCCCGATGATTTTTCTGGGGGGCGGGGGGGGGTGTCCCTGAATGACAGTTTGAAAATGTGGTCACCCTACCCCCTCGCCCCTGTCAATGCAGCGCTTTTGCAGGAGCCCAGCAGAAGGAGCAGCCAGTGTGCAGCCGACAGCTTACAGAATGGGACAGCAGGAGAGAGGTATGTACAGTCCATTACTGTCCCTCTGCCAAACCCACTGTCCCCCTGTCCATCCCTCTGTCCATCCTACTGTCCCCCTGTCCATCCCTCTGTCCATCCTACTGTCCCCCTGTCCATCCCTCTGTCCATCTCACTGTCCCACTGTCCATCTCACTGTCCCCCTGTCCATCTCACTGTCCCCCTGTCCATCTCACTGTCCCACTGTCCATCTCACTGTCCCCCTGTCCATCTCACTGTCCCCCTGTCCATCTCACTGTCCCCCTGTCCATCTCAATGTCCCCCTGTCCATCTCACTGTCCCCCTGTCCATCTCACTGTCCCCCTGTCCATCTCACTGTCCCCCTGTCCATCTCACTGTCCCCCTGTCCATCTCACTGTCCCACTGTCCATCTCACTGTCCCCCTGTCCATCCCACTGCCACTGCTGGTAAGCCAGGATCCACAATGGCAGCCTGTGCCCAGTGCCAGTCCAGGGGCCGACTACTCCCGCTGCCTGCAGCTCATTGCCAGGCCAGCAGCTAGCAGCCCAACTTCTCTCCTCCTGAGCCTTCTCCCGCCCCCGAGGGCTGCGACCCGAGCCGGCAGCCAAACTTCCAGGTTTGTACACTACCCACTCACTAATACTATTCTATGAGAACATGCATGCTTGCAATGAATCATGTGTTGCTTTTAACAATGTTCCTTCTAGAATCCGATATTGTATGTTCGTGACAATAAAACTTCCTTTTTTTTTTTCCTTTTTTTTTTTTTTTTTTTTTCACATATGTATTTCTGTGAGGCGGAAAGTCTGGAAATCTCATTCCAAATAGGATGACCACCTTGGTATTAGACCCCTTTCACACTGTGCCGCCCCGGGCGTCAGCAATAAAGCGGCGCTATTTATTAACCCCCCATTAGGGGCTGAAAAGGGCTTAAATCCGCCTGCAAAATGCCGCTGCAGGGGCATTTTGCCAGCGGTATAGCAGCGCTGCCCCATTGATTTTTCTGGGGGGCGGGGGGGGTGTCCCTGAATGACAGTTTGAAAATGTGGTCACCCTACCCCCTCGCCCCTGTCAATGCAGCGCTTTTCCAGGAGCCCAGCAGAAGGAGCAGCCAGTGTGCAGCCGACAGCTTACAGAATGGGACAGCAGGAGAGAGGTATGTACAGTCCATTACTGTCCCTCTGCCAAACCCACTGTCCCCCTGTCCATCCCTCTGTCCATCCTACTGTCCCCCTGTCCATCCCTCTGTCCATCCCACTGTCCACCTGTCCATCTCACTGTCCCCCTGTCCATCTCACTGTCCCACTGTCCATCTCACTGTCCCCCTGTCCATCTCAATGTCCCCCTGTCCATCTCACTGTCCCCCTGTCCATCTCACTGTCCCCCTGTCCATCTCACTGTCCCCCTGTCCATCCCACTGTCCCCCTGTCCATCCCACTGTCCCACTGTCCATCTCACTGTCCCCCTGTCTTTCCCACTGTCCAACTGTCCATCTCACTGTCCCCCTGTCCATCCCACTGTCCCCCTGTCCATCCCACTGTCCCACTGTCCATCTCACTGTCCCCCTGTCCATCTCACTGTCCCACTGTCCATCTCACTGTCCCCCTGTCCATCTCACTGTCCCCCTGTCCATCCCACTGTCCCCCTGTCCATCCTACTGTCCCCCTGTCCATCCCTCTGTCCATCCCACTGTCCACCTGTCCATCCCTCTGTCCATCTCACTGTCCCACTGTCCATCTCACTGTCCCCCTGTCCATCTCACTGTCCCCCTGTCCATCTCACTGTCCCCCTGTCCATCTCACTGTCCCCCTGTCCATCTCACTGTCCCCCTGTCCATCTCACTGTCCCACTGTCCATCTCACTGTCCCCCTGTCCATCTCACTGTCCCCCTGTCCATCTCACTGTCCCCCTGTCCATCTCACTGTCCCCCTGTCCATCTCACTGTCCCACTGTCCATCTCACTGTCCCCCTGTCCATCCCACTGCCACTGCTGGTAAGCCAGGATCCACAATGGCAGCCTGTGCCCAGTGCCAGTCCAGGGGCCGACTACTCCCGCTGCCTGCAGCTCATTGCCAGGCCAGCAGCTAGCAGCCCAACTTCTCTCCTCCTGAGCCTTCTCCCGCCCACGAGGGCTGCGACCCGAGCCCGCAGCCAAACTTCCAGGTTTGTACACTACCCACTCACTAAAACTATTCTATGAGAACATGCATGCTTGCAATGAATCATGTGTTGCTTTTAACAATGTTCCTTCTAGAATCCGATATTGTATGTTCGTGACAATAAAACTTCCTTTTTTTTTTTCCTTTTTTTTTTTTTTTTTTTTTTTTCACATATGTATTTCTGTGAGGCGGAAAGTCTGGCAATCTCATTCCAAATAGGGTGACCACCTTGGTATTAGACCCCTTTCACACTGTGCCGCCCCGGGCGTCAGCAATAAAGCGGCGCTATTTATTAACCCCCCATTAGGGGCTGAAAAGGGCTTAAATCCGCCTGCAAAATGCCGCTGCAGGGGCATTTTGCCAGCGGTATAGCAGCGCTGCCCCGATGATTTTTCTGGGGGGCGGGGGGGGGGTGTCCCTGAATGACAGTTTGAAAATGTGGTCACCCTACCCCCTCGCCCCTGTCAATGCAGCGCTTTTGCAGGAGCCCAGCAGAAGGAGCAGCCAGTGTGCAGCCGACAGCTTACAGAATGGGACAGCAGGAGTGAGGTATGTACAGTCCATTACTGTCCCTCTGCCAAACCCACTGTCCCCCTGTCCATCCCTCTGTCCATCCTACTGTCCCCCTGTCCATCCCTCTGTCCATCCTACTGTCCCCCTGTCCATCCCTCTGTCCATCTCACTGTCCCACTGTCCATCTCACTGTCCCCCTGTCCATCTCACTGTCCCCCTGTCCATCTCACTGTCCCCCTGTCCATCTCACTGTCCCCCTGTCCATCTCACTGTCCCCCTGTCCATCTCAATGTCCCCCTGTCCATCTCACTGTCCCCCTGTCCATCTCACTGTCCCCCTGTCCATCTCACTGTCCCCCTGTCCATCTCACTGTCCCACTGTCCATCTCACTGTCCCCCTGTCCATCCCACTGCCACTGCTGGTAAGCCAGGATCCACAATGGCAGCCTGTGCCCAGTGCCAGTCCAGGGGCCGACTACTCCCGCTGCCTGCAGCTCATTGCCAGGCCAGCAGCTAGCAGCCCAACTTCTCTCCTCCTGAGCCTTCTCCCGCCCCCGAGGGCTGCGACCCGAGCCGGCAGCCAAACTTCCAGGTTTGTACACTACCCACTCACTAATACTATTCTATGAGAACATGCATGCTTGCAATGAATCATGTGTTGCTTTTAACAATGTTCCTTCTAGAATCCGATATTGTATGTTCGTGACAATAAAACTTCCTTTTTTTTTTTCCTTTTTTTTTTTTTTTTTTTTTCACATATGTATTTCTGTGAGGCGGAAAGTCTGGCAATCTCATTCCAAATAGGGTGACCACCTTGGTATTAGACCCCTTTCACACTGTGCCGCCCCGGGCGTCAGCAATAAAGCGGCGCTATTTATTAACCCCCCATTAGGGGCTGAAAAGGGCTTAAATCCGCCTGCAAAATGCCGCTGCAGGGGCATTTTGCCAGCGGTATAGCAGCGCTGCCCCATTGATTTTTCTGGGGGGCGGGGGGGGGTGTCCCTGAATGACAGTTTGAAAATGTGGTCACCCTACCCCCTCGCCCCTGTCAATGCAGCGCTTTTCCAGGAGCCCAGCAGAAGGAGCAGCCAGTGTGCAGCCGACAGCTTACAGAATGGGACAGCAGGAGAGAGGTATGTACAGTCCATTACTGTCCCTCTGCCAAACCCACTGTCCCCCTGTCCATCCCTCTGTCCATCCTACTGTCCCCCTGTCCATCCCTCTGTCCATCCCACTGTCCACCTGTCCATCTCACTGTCCCCCTGTCCATCTCACTGTCCCACTGTCCATCTCACTGTCCCCCTGTCCATCTCAATGTCCCCCTGTCCATCTCACTGTCCCCCTGTCCATCTCACTGTCCCCCTGTCCATCCCACTGTCCCACTGTCCATCTCACTGTCCCCCTGTCCATCCCACTGTCCAACTGTCCATCTCACTGTCCCCCTGTCCATCCCACTGTCCCCCTGTCCATCCCACTGTCCCACTGTCCATCTCACTGTCCCCCTGTCCATCTCACTGTCCCACTGTCCATCTCACTGTCCCCCTGTCCATCTCACTGTCCCCCTGTCCATCCCACTGTCCCCCTGTCCATCCTACTGTCCCCCTGTCCATCCCTCTGTCCATCCCTCTGTCCATCTCACTGTCCCACTGTCCATCTCACTGTCCCCCTGTCCATCTCACTGTCCCCCTGTCCATCTCACTGTCCCCCTGTCCATCTCACTGTCCCCCTGTCCATCTCACTGTCCCACTGTCCATCTCACTGTCCCCCTGTCCATCTCACTGTCCCCCTGTCCATCTCACTGTCCCCCTGTCCATCTCACTGTCCCCCTGTCCATCTCACTGTCCCACTGTCCATCTCACTGTCCCCCTGTCCATCCCACTGCCACTGCTGGTAAGCCAGGATCCACAATGGCAGCCTGTGCCCAGTGCCAGTCCAGGGGCCGACTACTCCCGCTGCCTGCAGCTCATTGCCAGGCCAGCAGCTAGCAGCCCAACTTCTCTCCTCCTGAGCCTTCTCCCGCCCCCGAGGGCTGCGACCCGAGCCGGCAGCCAAACTTCCAGGTTTGTACACTACCCACTCACTAATACTATTCTATGAGAACATGCATGCTTGCAATGAATCATGTGTTGCTTTTAACAATGTTCCTTCTAGAATCCGATATTGTATGTTCGTGACAATAAAACTTCCTTTTTTTTTTTCCTTTTTTTTTTTTTTTTTTTTTTTTCACATATGTATTTCTGTGAGGCGGAAAGTCTGGCAATCTCATTCCAAATAGGGTGACCACCTTGGTATTAGACCCCTTTCACACTGTGCCGCCCCAGGCGTCAGCAATAAAGCGGCGCTATTTATTAACCCCCCATTAGGGGCTGAAAAGGGCTTAAATCCGCCTGCAAAATGCCGCTGCAGGGGCATTTTGCCAGCGGTATAGCAGCGCTGCCCCATTGATTTTTCTGGGGGGCGGGGGGGGTGTCCCTGAATGACAGTTTGAAAATGTGGTCACCCTACCCCCTCGCCCCTGTCAATGCAGCGCTTTTCCAGGAGCCCAGCAGAAGGAGCAGCCAGTGTGCAGCCGACAGCTTACAGAATGGGACAGCAGGAGAGAGGTATGTACAGTCCATTACTGTCCCTCTGCCAAACCCACTGTCCCCCTGTCCATCCCTCTGTCCATCCTACTGTCCCCCTGTCCATCCCTCTGTCCATCCCACTGTCCCCCTGTCCATCTCACTGTCCCCCTGTCCATCTCACTGTCCCACTGTCCATCTCACTGTCCCCCTGTCCATCTCAATGTCCCCCTGTCCATCTCACTGTCCCCCTGTCCATCTCACTGTCCCCCTGTCCATCTCACTGTCCCCCTGTCCATCTCACTGTCCCCCTGTCCATCTCACTGTCCCCCTGTCCATCCCACTGTCCCCCTGTCCATCCCACTGTCCCACTGTCCATCTCACTGTCCCCCTGTCCATCTCACTGTCCCACTGTCCATCTCACTGTCCCCCTGTCCATCCCACTGTCCCCCTGTCCATCTCAATGTCCCCCTGTCCATCTCACTGTCCCCCTGTCCATCTCACTGTCCCCCTGTCCATCCCTCTGTCCCCCTGTCCATCCCACTGTCCAACTGTCCATCTCACTGTCCCCCTGTCTATCCCACTGTCCCCCTGTCCATCCCACTGTCCCACTGTCCATCTCACTGTCCCCCTGTCCATCTCACTGTCCCACTGTCCATCTCACTGTCCCCCTGTCCATCCCACTGTCCCCCTGTCCATCTCACTGTCCTCCTGTCCATCTCACTGTCCCCCTGTCCATCTCACTGTCCCACTGTCCATCTCACTGTCCCCCTGTCCATCCCACTGCCACTGCTGGTAAGCCAGGATCCACAATGGCAGCCTGTGCCCAGTGCCAGTCCAGGGGCCGACTACTCCCGCTGCCTGCAGCTCATTGCCAGGCCAGCAGCTAGCAGCCCAACTTCTCTCCTCCTGAGCCTTCTCCCGCCCCCGAGGGCTGCGACCCGAGCCGGCAGCCAAACTTCCAGGTTTGTACACTACCCACTCACTAAAACTATTCTATGAGAACATGCATGCTTGCAATGAATCATGTGTTGCTTTTAACAATGTTCCTTCTAGAATCCGATATTGTATGTTCGTGACAATAAAACTTCCTTTTTTTTTTTCCTTTTTTTTTTTTTTTTTTCACATATGTATTTCTGTGAGGCGGAAAGTCTGGCAATCTCATTCCAAATAGGGTGACCACCTTGGTATTAGACCCCTTTCACACTGTGCCGCCCCGGGCATCAGCAATAAAGCGGCGCTATTTATTAACCCCCACATTAGGGGCTGAAAAGGGCTTAAATCCGCCTGCAAAATGCCGCTGCAGGGGCATTTTGCCAGCGGTATAGCAGCGCTGCCCCATTGATTTTTCTGGGGGGCGGGGGGGGTGTCCCTGAATGTCAGTTTGAAAATGTGGTCACCCTACCCCCTCGCCCCTGTCAATGCAGCGCTTTTCCAGGAGCCCAGCAGAAGGAGCAGCCAGTGTGCAGCCGACAGCTTACAGAATGGGACAGCAGGAGAGAGGTATGTACAGTCCATTACTGTCCCTCTGCCAAACCCACTGTCCCCCTGTCCATCCCTCTGTCCATCCTACTGTCCCCCTGTCCATCCCTCTGTCCATCCCACTGTCCACCTGTCCATCTCACTGTCCCCCTGTCCATCTCACTGTCCCCCTGTCCATCTCACTGTCCCCCTGTCTATCCCACTGTCCCCCTGTCCATCCCACTGTCCCACTGTCCATCTCACTGTCCCCCTGTCCATCCCACTGTCCAACTGTCCATCTCACTGTCCCCCTGTCCATCCCACTGTCCATCTCACTGTCCCACTGTCCATCTCACTGTCCCCCTGTCCATCTCACTGTCCCCCTGTCCATCCCACTGTCCCCCTGTCCATCCTACTGTCCCCCTGTCCATCCCTCTGTCCATCCCACTGTCCACCTGTCCATCCCTCTGTCCATCTCACTGTCCCCCTGTCCATCTCACTGTCCCACTGTCCATCTCACTGTCCCCCTGTCCATCTCACTGTCCCCTTGTCCATCTCACTGTCCCACTGTCCATCTCACTGTCCCCCTGTCCATCCCACTGTCCCCCTGTCCATCTCACTGTCCCCCTGTCCATCTCACTGTCCCCCTGTCCATCTCACTGTCCCCCTGTCCATCTCACTGTCCCCCTGTCCATCCCACTGCCACTGCTGGTAAGCCAGGATCCACAATGGCAGCCTGTGCCCAGTGCCAGTCCAGGGGCCGACTACTCCCGCTGCCTGCAGCTCATTGCCAGGCCAGCAGCTAGCAGCCCAACTTCTCTCCTCCTGAGCCTTCTCCCGCCCCCGAGGGCTGCGACCCGAGCCGGCAGCCAAACTTCCAGGTTTGTACACTACCCACTCACTAATACTATTCTATGAGTACATGCATGCTTGCAATGAATCATGTGTTGCTTTTAACAATGTTCCTTCTAGAATCCGATATTGTATGTTCGTGACAATAAAACTTCCTTTTTTTTTTTCCTTTTTTTTTTTTTTTTTTTTTTTTCACATATGTATTTCTGTGAGGCGGAAAGTCTGGCAATCTCATTCCAAATAGGGTGACCACCTTGGTATTAGACCCCTTTCACACTGTGCCGCCCCGGGCGTCAGCAATAAAGCGGCGCTATTTATTAACCCCCCATTAGGGGCTGAAAAGGGCTTAAATCCGCCTGCAAAATGCCGCTGCAGGGGCATTTTGCCAGCGGTATAGCAGCGCTGCCCCATTGATTTTTCTGGGGGGCGGGGGGGGTGTCCCTGAATGACAGTTTGAAAATGTGGTCACCCTACCCCCTCGCCCCTGTCAATGCAGCGCTTTTCCAGGAGCCCAGCAGAAGGAGCAGCCAGTGTGCAGCCGACAGCTTACAGAATGGGACAGCAGGAGAGAGGTATGTACAGTCCATTACTGTCCCTCTGCCAAACCCACTGTCCCCCTGTCCATCCTACTGTCCCCCTGTCCATCCCTCTGTCCATCCCACTGTCCCCCTGTCCATCTCACTGTCCCCCTGTCCATCTCACTGTCCCCCTGTCCATCTCAATGTCCCCCTGTCCATCTCAATGTCCCCCTGTCCATCTCACTGTCCCCCTGTCCATCTCACTGTCCCACTGTCCATCTCACTGTCCCCCTGTCCATCTCACTGTCCCCCTGTCCATCTCACTGTCCCCCTGTCCATCTCACTGTCCCACTGTCCATCTCACTGTCCCCCTGTCCATCCCACTGCCACTGCTGGTAAGCCAGGATCCACAATGGCAGCCTGTGCCCAGTGCCAGTCCAGGGGCCGACTACTCCCGCTGCCTGCAGCTCATTGCCAGGCCAGCAGCTAGCAGCCCAACTTCTCTCCTCCTGAGCCTTCTCCCGCCCCCGAGGGCTGCGACCCGAGCCGGCAGCCAAACTTCCAGGTTTGTACACTACCCACTCACTAATACTATTCTATGAGAACATGCATGCTTGCAATGAATCATGTGTTGCTTTTAACAATGTTCCTTCTAGAATCCGATATTGTATGTTCGTGACAATAAAACTTCCTTTTTTTTTTTCCTTTTTTTTTTTTTTTTCACATATGTATTTCTGTGAGGCGGAAAGTCTGGCAATCTCATTCCAAATAGGGTGACCACCTTGGTGTTAGACCCCTTTCACACTGTGCCGCCCCGGGCGTCAGCAATAAAGCGGCGCTATTTATTAACCCCCCATTAGGGGCTGAAAAGGGCTTAAATCCGCCTGCAAAATGCCGCTGCAGGGGCATTTTGCCAGCGGTATAGCAGCGCTGCCCCATTGATTTTTCTGGGGGGCGGGGGGGGTGTCCCTGAATGACAGTTTGAAAATGTGGTCACCCTACCCCCTCGCCCCTGTCAATGCAGCGCTTTTCCAGGAGCCCAGCAGAAGGAGCAGCCAGTGTGCAGCCGACAGCTTACAGAATGGGACAGCAGGAGAGAGGTATGTACAGTCCATTACTGTCCCTCTGCCAAACCCACTGTCCCCCTGTCCATCCCTCTGTCCATCCTACTGTCCCCCTGTCCATCCCTCTGTCCATCCCACTGTCCCCCTGTCCATCTCACTGTCCCCCTGTCCATCTCACTGTCCAACTGTCTATCTCACTGTCCCCCTGTCCATCTCACTGTCCCCCTGTCCATCTCACTGTCCCCCTGTCCATCTCAATGTCCCACTGTCCATCTCACTGTCCCCCTGTCCATCTCACTGTCCCCCTGTCCATCCCTCTGTCCATCCCACTGTCCCCCTGTCCATCTCACTGTCCCCCTGTCCATCTCAATGTCCCCCTGTCCATCTCACTGTCCCCCTGTCCATCCCACTGTCCCCCTGTCCATCCCTCTGTCCATCCCACTGTCCCCCTGTCCATCTCACTGTCCCCCTGTCCATCTCAATGTCCCACTGTCCATCTCACTGTCCCCCTGTCCATCTCAATGTCCCCCTGTCCATCCCACTGTCCCCCTGTCCATCCCACTGTCCCCCTGTCCATCCCACTGTCCCCCTGTCCATCCCACTGTCCCCCTGTCCATCTCACTGTCCCCCTGTCCATCTCACTGTCCCCCTGTCCATCCCACTGTCCCCCTGTCCATCTCACTGTCCCCCTGTCCATCTCACTGTCCCACTGTCCATCTCACTGTCCCCCTGTCCATCTCACTGTCCCACTGTCCATCTCACTGTCCCCCTGTCCATCCCACTGCCACTGCTGGTAAGCCAGGATCCACAATGGCAGCCTGTGCCCAGTGCCAGTCCAGGGGCCGACTACTCCCGCTGCCTGCAGCTCATTGCCAGGCCAGCAGCTAGCAGCCCAACTTCTCTCCTCCTGAGCCTTCTCCCGCCCACGAGGGCTGCGACCCGAGCCCGCAGCCAAACTTCCAGGTTTGTACACTACCCACTCACTAAAACTATTCTATGAGAACATGCATGCTTGCAATGAATCATGTGTTGCTTTTAACAATGTTCCTTCTAGAATCCGATATTGTATGTTCGTGACAATAAAACTTCCTTTTTTTTTTTCCTTTTTTTTTTTTTTTTTTTTTTTTCACATATGTATTTCTGTGAGGCGGAAAGTCTGGCAATCTCATTCCAAATAGGGTGACCACCTTGGTATTAGACCCCTTTCACACTGTGCCGCCCCGGGCGTCAGCAATAAAGCGGCGCTATTTATTAACCCCCCATTAGGGGCTGAAAAGGGCTTAAATCCGCCTGCAAAATGCCGCTGCAGGGGCATTTTGCCAGCGGTATAGCAGCGCTGCCCCGATGATTTTTCTGGGGGGCGGGGGGGGGTGTCCCTGAATGACAGTTTGAAAATGTGGTCACCCTACCCCCTCGCCCCTGTCAATGCAGCGCTTTTGCAGGAGCCCAGCAGAAGGAGCAGCCAGTGTGCAGCCGACAGCTTACAGAATGGGACAGCAGGAGTGAGGTATGTACAGTCCATTACTGTCCCTCTGCCAAACCCACTGTCCCCCTGTCCATCCCTCTGTCCATCCTACTGTCCCCCTGTCCATCCCTCTGTCCATCCTACTGTCCCCCTGTCCATCCCTCTGTCCATCTCACTGTCCCACTGTCCATCTCACTGTCCCCCTGTCCATCTCACTGTCCCCCTGTCCATCTCACTGTCCCCCTGTCCATCTCACTGTCCCCCTGTCCATCTCACTGTCCCCCTGTCCATCTCAATGTCCCCCTGTCCATCTCACTGTCCCCCTGTCCATCTCACTGTCCCCCTGTCCATCTCACTGTCCCCCTGTCCATCTCACTGTCCCACTGTCCATCTCACTGTCCCCCTGTCCATCCCACTGCCACTGCTGGTAAGCCAGGATCCACAATGGCAGCCTGTGCCCAGTGCCAGTCCAGGGGCCGACTACTCCCGCTGCCTGCAGCTCATTGCCAGGCCAGCAGCTAGCAGCCCAACTTCTCTCCTCCTGAGCCTTCTCCCGCCCCCGAGGGCTGCGACCCGAGCCGGCAGCCAAACTTCCAGGTTTGTACACTACCCACTCACTAATACTATTCTATGAGAACATGCATGCTTGCAATGAATCATGTGTTGCTTTTAACAATGTTCCTTCTAGAATCCGATATTGTATGTTCGTGACAATAAAACTTCCTTTTTTTTTTTCCTTTTTTTTTTTTTTTTTTTTTCACATATGTATTTCTGTGAGGCGGAAAGTCTGGCAATCTCATTCCAAATAGGGTGACCACCTTGGTATTAGACCCCTTTCACACTGTGCCGCCCCGGGCGTCAGCAATAAAGCGGCGCTATTTATTAACCCCCCATTAGGGGCTGAAAAGGGCTTAAATCCGCCTGCAAAATGCCGCTGCAGGGGCATTTTGCCAGCGGTATAGCAGCGCTGCCCCATTGATTTTTCTGGGGGGCGGGGGGGGTGTCCCTGAATGACAGTTTGAAAATGTGGTCACCCTACCCCCTCGCCCCTGTCAATGCAGCGCTTTTCCAGGAGCCCAGCAGAAGGAGCAGCCAGTGTGCAGCCGACAGCTTACAGAATGGGACAGCAGGAGAGAGGTATGTACAGTCCATTACTGTCCCTCTGCCAAACCCACTGTCCCCCTGTCCATCCCTCTGTCCATCCTACTGTCCCCCTGTCCATCCCTCTGTCCATCCCACTGTCCACCTGTCCATCTCACTGTCCCCCTGTCCATCTCACTGTCCCACTGTCCATCTCACTGTCCCCCTGTCCATCTCAATGTCCCCCTGTCCATCTCACTGTCCCCCTGTCCATCTCACTGTCCCCCTGTCCATCCCACTGTCCCACTGTCCATCTCACTGTCCCCCTGTCCATCCCACTGTCCAACTGTCCATCTCACTGTCCCCCTGTCCATCCCACTGTCCCCCTGTCCATCCCACTGTCCCACTGTCCATCTCACTGTCCCCCTGTCCATCTCACTGTCCCACTGTCCATCTCACTGTCCCCCTGTCCATCTCACTGTCCCCCTGTCCATCCCACTGTCCCCCTGTCCATCCTACTGTCCCCCTGTCCATCCCTCTGTCCATCCCTCTGTCCATCTCACTGTCCCACTGTCCATCTCACTGTCCCCCTGTCCATCTCACTGTCCCCCTGTCCATCTCACTGTCCCCCTGTCCATCTCACTGTCCCCCTGTCCATCTCACTGTCCCCCTGTCCATCTCACTGTCCCACTGTCCATCTCACTGTCCCCCTGTCCATCTCACTGTCCCCCTGTCCATCTCACTGTCCCCCTGTCCATCTCACTGTCCCCCTGTCCATCTCACTGTCCCACTGTCCATCTCACTGTCCCCCTGTCCATCCCACTGCCACTGCTGGTAAGCCAGGATCCACAATGGCAGCCTGTGCCCAGTGCCAGTCCAGGGGCCGACTACTCCCGCTGCCTGCAGCTCATTGCCAGGCCAGCAGCTAGCAGCCCAACTTCTCTCCTCCTGAGCCTTCTCCCGCCCCCGAGGGCTGCGACCCGAGCCGGCAGCCAAACTTCCAGGTTTGTACACTACCCACTCACTAATACTATTCTATGAGAACATGCATGCTTGCAATGAATCATGTGTTGCTTTTAACAATGTTCCTTCTAGAATCCGATATTGTATGTTCGTGACAATAAAACTTCCTTTTTTTTTTTCCTTTTTTTTTTTTTTTTTTTTTTTTCACATATGTATTTCTGTGAGGCGGAAAGTCTGGCAATCTCATTCCAAATAGGGTGACCACCTTGGTATTAGACCCCTTTCACACTGTGCCGCCCCAGGCGTCAGCAATAAAGCGGCGCTATTTATTAACCCCCCATTAGGGGCTGAAAAGGGCTTAAATCCGCCTGCAAAATGCCGCTGCAGGGGCATTTTGCCAGCGGTATAGCAGCGCTGCCCCATTGATTTTTCTGGGGGGCGGGGGGGGTGTCCCTGAATGACAGTTTGAAAATGTGGTCACCCTACCCCCTCGCCCCTGTCAATGCAGCGCTTTTCCAGGAGCCCAGCAGAAGGAGCAGCCAGTGTGCAGCCGACAGCTTACAGAATGGGACAGCAGGAGAGAGGTATGTACAGTCCATTACTGTCCCTCTGCCAAACCCACTGTCCCCCTGTCCATCCCTCTGTCCATCCTACTGTCCCCCTGTCCATCCCTCTGTCCATCCCACTGTCCCCCTGTCCATCTCACTGTCCCCCTGTCCATCTCACTGTCCCACTGTCCATCTCACTGTCCCCCTGTCCATCTCAATGTCCCCCTGTCCATCTCACTGTCCCCCTGTCCATCTCACTGTCCCCCTGTCCATCTCACTGTCCCCCTGTCCATCTCACTGTCCCCCTGTCCATCTCACTGTCCCCCTGTCCATCCCACTGTCCCCCTGTCCATCCCACTGTCCCACTGTCCATCTCACTGTCCCCCTGTCCATCTCACTGTCCCACTGTCCATCTCACTGTCCCCCTGTCCATCCCACTGTCCCCCTGTCCATCTCAATGTCCCCCTGTCCATCTCACTGTCCCCCTGTCCATCTCACTGTCCCCCTGTCCATCCCTCTGTCCCCCTGTCCATCCCACTGTCCAACTGTCCATCTCACTGTCCCCCTGTCTATCCCACTGTCCCCCTGTCCATCCCACTGTCCCACTGTCCATCTCACTGTCCCCCTGTCCATCTCACTGTCCCACTGTCCATCTCACTGTCCCCCTGTCCATCCCACTGTCCCCCTGTCCATCTCACTGTCCTCCTGTCCATCTCACTGTCCCCCTGTCCATCTCACTGTCCCACTGTCCATCTCACTGTCCCCCTGTCCATCCCACTGCCACTGCTGGTAAGCCAGGATCCACAATGGCAGCCTGTGCCCAGTGCCAGTCCAGGGGCCGACTACTCCCGCTGCCTGCAGCTCATTGCCAGGCCAGCAGCTAGCAGCCCAACTTCTCTCCTCCTGAGCCTTCTCCCGCCCCCGAGGGCTGCGACCCGAGCCGGCAGCCAAACTTCCAGGTTTGTACACTACCCACTCACTAAAACTATTCTATGAGAACATGCATGCTTGCAATGAATCATGTGTTGCTTTTAACAATGTTCCTTCTAGAATCCGATATTGTATGTTCGTGACAATAAAACTTCCTTTTTTTTTTTCCTTTTTTTTTTTTTTTTTTCACATATGTATTTCTGTGAGGCGGAAAGTCTGGCAATCTCATTCCAAATAGGGTGACCACCTTGGTATTAGACCCCTTTCACACTGTGCCGCCCCGGGCATCAGCAATAAAGCGGCGCTATTTATTAACCCCCCATTAGGGGCTGAAAAGGGCTTAAATCCGCCTGCAAAATGCCGCTGCAGGGGCATTTTGCCAGCGGTATAGCAGCGCTGCCCCATTGATTTTTCTGGGGGGCGGGGGGGGTGTCCCTGAATGTCAGTTTGAAAATGTGGTCACCCTACCCCCTCGCCCCTGTCAATGCAGCGCTTTTCCAGGAGCCCAGCAGAAGGAGCAGCCAGTGTGCAGCCGACAGCTTACAGAATGGGACAGCAGGAGAGAGGTATGTACAGTCCATTACTGTCCCTCTGCCAAACCCACTGTCCCCCTGTCCATCCCTCTGTCCATCCTACTGTCCCCCTGTCCATCCCTCTGTCCATCCCACTGTCCACCTGTCCATCTCACTGTCCCCCTGTCCATCTCACTGTCCCCCTGTCCATCTCACTGTCCCCCTGTCTATCCCACTGTCCCCCTGTCCATCCCACTGTCCCACTGTCCATCTCACTGTCCCCCTGTCCATCCCACTGTCCAACTGTCCATCTCACTGTCCCCCTGTCCATCCCACTGTCCATCTCACTGTCCCCCTGTCCATCTCACTGTCCCACTGTCCATCTCACTGTCCCCCTGTCCATCTCACTGTCCCCCTGTCCATCCCACTGTCCCCCTGTCCATCCTACTGTCCCCCTGTCCATCCCTCTGTCCATCCCACTGTCCACCTGTCCATCCCTCTGTCCATCTCACTGTCCCCCTGTCCATCTCACTGTCCCACTGTCCATCTCACTGTCCCCCTGTCCATCTCACTGTCCCCTTGTCCATCTCACTGTCCCACTGTCCATCTCACTGTCCCCCTGTCCATCCCACTGTCCCCCTGTCCATCTCACTGTCCCCCTGTCCATCTCACTGTCCCCCTGTCCATCTCACTGTCCCCCTGTCCATCTCACTGTCCCCCTGTCCATCCCACTGCCACTGCTGGTAAGCCAGGATCCACAATGGCAGCCTGTGCCCAGTGCCAGTCCAGGGGCCGACTACTCCCGCTGCCTGCAGCTCATTGCCAGGCCAGCAGCTAGCAGCCCAACTTCTCTCCTCCTGAGCCTTCTCCCGCCCCCGAGGGCTGCGACCCGAGCCGGCAGCCAAACTTCCAGGTTTGTACACTACCCACTCACTAATACTATTCTATGAGTACATGCATGCTTGCAATGAATCATGTGTTGCTTTTAACAATGTTCCTTCTAGAATCCGATATTGTATGTTCGTGACAATAAAACTTCCTTTTTTTTTTTCCTTTTTTTTTTTTTTTTTTTTTTTTCACATATGTATTTCTGTGAGGCGGAAAGTCTGGCAATCTCATTCCAAATAGGGTGACCACCTTGGTATTAGACCCCTTTCACACTGTGCCGCCCCGGGCGTCAGCAATAAAGCGGCGCTATTTATTAACCCCCCATTAGGGGCTGAAAAGGGCTTAAATCCGCCTGCAAAATGCCGCTGCAGGGGCATTTTGCCAGCGGTATAGCAGCGCTGCCCCATTGATTTTTCTGGGGGGCGGGGGGGGTGTCCCTGAATGACAGTTTGAAAATGTGGTCACCCTACCCCCTCGCCCCTGTCAATGCAGCGCTTTTCCAGGAGCCCAGCAGAAGGAGCAGCCAGTGTGCAGCTGACAGCTTACAGAATGGGACAGCAGGAGAGAGGTATGTACAGTCCATTACTGTCCCTCTGCCAAACCCACTGTCCCCCTGTCCATCCTACTGTCCCCCTGTCCATCCCTCTGTCCATCCCACTGTCCCCCTGTCCATCTCACTGTCCCCCTGTCCATCTCACTGTCCCCCTGTCCATCTCAATGTCCCCCTGTCCATCTCAATGTCCCCCTGTCCATCTCACTGTCCCCCTGTCCATCTCACTGTCCCACTGTCCATCTCACTGTCCCCCTGTCCATCTCACTGTCCCCCTGTCCATCTCACTGTCCCCCTGTCCATCTCACTGTCCCACTGTCCATCTCACTGTCCCCCTGTCCATCCCACTGCCACTGCTGGTAAGCCAGGATCCACAATGGCAGCCTGTGCCCAGTGCCAGTCCAGGGGCCGACTACTCCCGCTGCCTGCAGCTCATTGCCAGGCCAGCAGCTAGCAGCCCAACTTCTCTCCTCCTGAGCCTTCTCCCGCCCCCGAGGGCTGCGACCCGAGCCGGCAGCCAAACTTCCAGGTTTGTACACTACCCACTCACTAATACTATTCTATGAGAACATGCATGCTTGCAATGAATCATGTGTTGCTTTTAACAATGTTCCTTCTAGAATCCGATATTGTATGTTCGTGACAATAAAACTTCCTTTTTTTTTTTCCTTTTTTTTTTTTTTTTCACATATGTATTTCTGTGAGGCGGAAAGTCTGGCAATCTCATTCCAAATAGGGTGACCACCTTGGTGTTAGACCCCTTTCACACTGTGCCGCCCCGGGCGTCAGCAATAAAGCGGCGCTATTTATTAACCCCCCATTAGGGGCTGAAAAGGGCTTAAATCCGCCTGCAAAATGCCGCTGCAGGGGCATTTTGCCAGCGGTATAGCAGCGCTGCCCCATTGATTTTTCTGGGGGGCGGGGGGGGTGTCCCTGAATGACAGTTTGAAAATGTGGTCACCCTACCCCCTCGCCCCTGTCAATGCAGCGCTTTTCCAGGAGCCCAGCAGAAGGAGCAGCCAGTGTGCAGCCGACAGCTTACAGAATGGGACAGCAGGAGAGAGGTATGTACAGTCCATTACTGTCCCTCTGCCAAACCCACTGTCCCCCTGTCCATCCCTCTGTCCATCCTACTGTCCCCCTGTCCATCCCTCTGTCCATCCCACTGTCCCCCTGTCCATCTCACTGTCCCCCTGTCCATCTCACTGTCCAACTGTCTATCTCACTGTCCCCCTGTCCATCTCACTGTCCCCCTGTCCATCTCACTGTCCCCCTGTCCATCTCAATGTCCCACTGTCCATCTCACTGTCCCCCTGTCCATCTCACTGTCCCCCTGTCCATCCCTCTGTCCATCCCACTGTCCCCCTGTCCATCTCACTGTCCCCCTGTCCATCTCAATGTCCCCCTGTCCATCTCACTGTCCCCCTGTCCATCCCACTGTCCCCCTGTCCATCCCTCTGTCCATCCCACTGTCCCCCTGTCCATCTCACTGTCCCCCTGTCCATCTCAATGTCCCACTGTCCATCTCACTGTCCCCCTGTCCATCTCAATGTCCCCCTGTCCATCCCACTGTCCCCCTGTCCATCCCACTGTCCCCCTGTCCATCCCACTGTCCCCCTGTCCATCCCACTGTCCCCCTGTCCATCTCACTGTCCCCCTGTCCATCTCACTGTCCCCCTGTCCATCCCACTGTCCCCCTGTCCATCTCACTGTCCCCCTGTCCATCTCACTGTCCCACTGTCCATCTCACTGTCCCCCTGTCCATCTCAATGTCCCCCTGTCCATCTCACTGTCCCCCTGTCCATCTCACTGTCCCCCTGTCCATCCCTCTGTCCCCCTGTCCATCCCTCTGTCCCCCTGTCCATCTCACTGTCCCCCTGTCCATCTCACTGTCCCCCTGTCCATCCCTCTGTCCCCCTGTCCATCCCTCTGTCCCCCTGTCCATCTCACTGTCCCCCTGTCCATCTCACTGTCCCCCTGTCCATCTCACTGTCCCCCTGTCCATCTCACTGTCCCCCTGTCCATCTCACTGTCCCCCTGTCCATCTCACTGTCCCACTGTCCATCTCACTGTCCCCCTGTCCATCCCACTGCCACTGCTGGTAAGCCAGGATCCACAATGGCAGCCTGTGCCCAGTGCCAGTCCAGGGGCCGACTACTCCCGCTGCCTGCAGCTCATTGCCAGGCCAGCAGCTAGCAGCCCAACTTCTCTCCTCCTGAGCCTTCTCCCGCCCCCGAGGGCTGCGACCCGAGCCGGCAGCCAAACTTCCAGGTTTGTACACTACCCACTCACTAATACTATTCTATGAGAACATGCATGCTTGCAATGAATCATGTGTTGCTTTTAACAATGTTCCTTCTAGAATCCGACATTGTATGTTCGTGACAATAAAACTTCCTTTTTTTTTTTCCTTTTTTTTTTTTTTTTTTTTTTTTCACATATGTATTTCTGTGAGGCGGAAAGTCTGGCAATCTCATTCCAAATAGGCTGACCACCTTGGTATTAGACCCCTTTCACACTGTGCCGCCCCGGGCGTCAGCAATAAAGCGGCGCTATTTATTAACCCCCCATTAGGGGCTGAAAAGGGCTTAAATCCGCCTGCAAAATGCCGCTGCAGGGGCATTTTGCCAGCGGTATAGCAGCGCTGCCCCGATGATTTTTCTGGGGGGCGGGGGGGGTGTCCCTGAATGACAGTTTGAAAATGTGGTCACCCTACCCCCTCGCCCCTGTCAATGCAGCGCTTTTGCAGGAGCCCAGCAGAAGGAGCAGCCAGTGTGCAGCCGACAGCTTACAGAATGGGACAGCAGGAGAGAGGTATGTACAGTCCATTACTGTCCCTCTGCCAAACCCACTGTCCCCCTGTCCATCCCTCTGTCCATCCTACTGTCCCCCTGTCCATCCCTCTGTCCATCCCACTGTCCCCCTGTCCATCCCACTGTCCCCCTGTCCATCCCACTGTCCACCTGTCCATCTCACTGTCCCCCTGTCCATCTCACTGTCCCACTGTCCATCTCACTGTCCCCCTGTCCATCTCAATGTCCCCCTGTCCATCTCACTGTCCCCCTGTCCATCTCACTGTCCCCCTGTCCATCTCACTGTCCCACTGTCCATCTCACTGTCCCCCTGTCCATCTCAATGTCCCCCTGTCCATCTCACTGTCCCACTGTCCATCTCACTGTCCCCCTGTCCATCTCAATGTCCCCCTGTCCATCTCACTGTCCCCCTGTCCATCTCACTGTCCCCGTCCATCTCACTGTCCCCCTGTCCATCCCACTGTCCCCCTGTCCATCCCACTGTCCCCCTGTCCATCTCACTGTCCCACTGTCCATCTCACTGTCCCCCTGTCCATCCCACTGCCACTGCTGGTAAGCCAGGATCCACAATGGCAGCCTGTGCCCAGTGCCAGTCCAGGGGCCGACTACTCCCGCTGCCTGCAGCTCATTGCCAGGCCAGCAGCTAGCAGCCCAACTTCTCTCCTCCTGAGCCTTCTCCCGCCCCCGAGGGCTGCGACCCGAGCCGGCAGCCAAACTTCCAGGTTTGTACACTACCCACTCACTAAAACTATTCTATGAGAACATGCATGCTTGCAATGAATCATGTGTTGCTTTTAACAATGTTCCTTCTAGAATCCGATATTGTATGTTCGTGACAATAAAACTTCCTTTTTTTTTTCCTTTTTTTTTTTTTTTTTTTTTTTTCACATATGTATTTCTGTGAGGCGGAAAGTCTGGCAATCTCATTCCAAATAGGGTGACCACCTTGGTATTAGACCCCTTTCACACTGTGCCGCCCCGGGCGTCAGCAATAAAGCGGCGCTATTTATTAACCCCCCATTAGGGGCTGAAAAGGGCTTAAATCCGCCTGCAAAATGCCGCTGCAGGGGCATTTTGCCAGCGGTATAGCAGCGCTGCCCCGATGATTTTTCTGGGGGGCGGGGGGGGGGGTGTCCCTGAATGACAGTTTGAAAATGTGGTCACCCTACCCCCTCGCCCCTGTCAATGCAGCGCTTTTGCAGGAGCCCAGCAGAAGGAGCAGCCAGTGTGCAGCCGACAGCTTACAGAATGGGACAGCAGGAGAGAGGTATGTACAGTCCATTACTGTCCCTCTGCCAAACCCACTGTCCCCCTGTCCATCCCTCTGTCCATCCTACTGTCCCCCTGTCCATCCCACTGTCCATCTCACTGTCCCCCTGTCCATCTCACTGTCCCCCTGTCCATCTCACTGTCCCCCTGTCCATCTCACTGTCCCCCTGTCCATCTCACTGTCCCCCTGTCCATCTCAATGTCCCCCTGTCCATCTCAATGTCCCCCTGTCCATCTCACTGTCCCCCTGTCCATCTCACTGTCCCACTGTCCATCTCACTGTCCCCCTGTCCATCTCACTGTCCCCCTGTCCATCTCACTGTCCCACTGTCCATCTCACTGTCCCCCTGTCCATCCCACTGCCACTGCTGGTAAGCCAGGATCCACGATGGCAGCCTGTGCCCAGTGCCAGTCCAGGGGCCGACTACTCCCGCTGCCTGCAGCTCATTGCCAGGCCAGCAGCTAGCAGCCCAACTTCTCTCCTCCTGAGCCTTCTCCCGCCCCCGAGGGCTGCGACCCGAGCCGGCAGCCAAACTTCCAGGTTTGTACACTACCCACTCACTAATACTATTCTATGAGAACATGCATGCTTGCAATGAATCATGTGTTGCTTTTAACAATGTTCCTTCTAGAATCCGATATTGTATGTTCGTGACAATAAAACTTCCTTTTTTTTTTTCCTTTTTTTTTTTTTTTTTTTTTCACATATGTATTTCTGTGAGGCGGAAAGTCTGGCAATCTCATTCCAAATAGGGTGACCACCTTGGTATTAGACCCCTTTCACACTGTGCCGCCCCGGGCGTCAGCAATAAAGCGGCGCTATTTATTAACCCCCCATTAGGGGCTGAAAAGGGCTTAAATCCGCCTGCAAAATGCCGCTGCAGGGGCATTTTGCCAGCGGTATAGCAGCGCTGCCCCATTGATTTTTCTGGGGGGCGGGGGGGGTGTCCCTGAATGACAGTTTGAAAATGTGGTCACCCTACCCCCTCGCCCCTGTCAATGCAGCGCTTTTCCAGGAGCCCAGCAGAAGGAGCAGCCAGTGTGCAGCCGACAGCTTACAGAATGGGACAGCAGGACAGAGGTATGTACAGTCCATTACTGTCCCTCTGCCAAACCCACTGTCCCCCTGTCCATCCCTCTGTCCATCCTACTGTCCCCCTGTCCATCCCTCTGTCCATCCCACTGTCCCCCTGTCCATCTCACTGTCCCCCTGTCCATCTCACTGTCCCACTGTCCATCTCACTGTCCCCCTGTCCATCTCAATGTCCCCCTGTCCATCTCACTGTCCCCCTGTCCATCTCACTGTCCCCCTGTCCATCTCACTGTCCCCCTGTCCATCTCACTGTCCCCCTGTCCATCTCACTGTCCCCTTGTCCATCTCACTGTCCCCCTGTCCATCTCACTGTCCCCCTGTCCATCCCACTGTCCCCCTGTCCATCCCACTGTCCCACTGTCCATCTCACTGTCCCCCTGTCCATCCCACTGTCCAACTGTCCATCTCACTGTCCCCCTGTCCATCCCACTGTCCCCCTGTCCATCCCACTGTCCCACTGTCCATCTCACTGTCCCCCTGTCCATCTCACTGTCCCACTGTCCATCTCACTGTCCCCCTGTCCATCCCACTGTCCCCCTGTCCATCTCACTGTCCCCCTGTCCATCTCACTGTCCCCCTGTCCATCTCACTGTCCCCCTGTCCATCTCACTGTCCCACTGTCCATCTCACTGTCCCCCTGTCCATCCCACTGCCACTGCTGGTAAGCCAGGATCCACAATGGCAGCCTGTGCCCAGTGCCAGTCCAGGGGCCGACTACTCCCGCTGCCTGCAGCTCATTGCCAGGCCAGCAGCTAGCAGCCCAACTTCTCTCCTCCTGAGCCTTCTCCCGCCCCCGAGGGCTGCGACCCGAGCCGGCAGCCAAACTTCCAGGTTTGTACACTACCCACTCACTAAAACTATTCTATGAGAACATGCATGCTTGCAATGAATCATGTGTTGCTTTTAACAATGTTCCTTCTAGAATCCGATATTGTATGTTCGTGACAATAAAACTTCCTTTTTTTTTTTCCTTTTTTTTTTTTTTTTTTTTTTTTCACATATGTATTTCTGTGAGGCGGAAAGTCTGGCAATCTCATTCCAAATAGGGTGACCACCTTGGTATTAGACCCCTTTCACACTGTGCCGCCCCGGGCGTCAGCAATAAAGCGGCGCTATTTATTAACCCCCCATTAGGGGCTGAAAAGGGCTTAAATCCGCCTGCAAAATGCCGCTGCAGGGGCATTTTGCCAGCGGTATAGCAGCGCTGCCCCGATGATTTTTCTGGGGGGCGGGGGGGGGGTGTCCCTAAATGACAGTTTGAAAATGTGGTCACCCTACCCCCTCGCCCCTGTCAATGCAGCGCTTTTGCAGGAGCCCAGCAGAAGGAGCAGCCAGTGTGCAGCCAACAGCTTACAGAATGGGACAGCAGGAGAGAGGTATGTACAGTCCATTACTGTCCCTCTGCCAAACCCACTGTCCCCCTGTCCATCCCTCTGTCCATCCTACTGTCCCCCTGTCCATCCCTCTGTCCATCCCACTGTCCACCTGTCCATCTCTCTGTCCATCCCACTGTCCCCCTGTCCATCCCTCTGTCCATCCTACTGTCCCCCTGTCCATCCCTCTGTCCATCCCACTGTCCACCTGTCCATCCCTCTGTCCATCTCACTGTCCCACTGTCCATCTCACTGTCCCCCTGTCCATCTCACTGTCCCCCTGTCCATCTCACTGTCCCCCTGTCCATCTCACTGTCCCACTGTCCATCTCACTGTCCCCCTGTCCATCTCACTGTCCCCCTGTCCATCTCACTGTCCCACTGTCCATCTCACTGTCCCCCTGTCCATCCCACTGCCACTGCTGGTAAGCCAGGATCCACAATGGCAGCCTGTGCCCAGTGCCAGTCCAGGGGCCGACTACTCCCGCTGCCTGCAGCTCATTGCCAGGCCAGCAGCTAGCAGCCCAACTTCTCTCCTCCTGAGCCTTCTCCCGCCCCCGAGGGCTGCGTCCCGAGCCGGCAGCCAAACTTCCAGGTTTGTACACTACCCACTCACTAATACTATTCTATGAGAACATGCATGCTTGCAATGAATCATGTGTTGCTTTTAACAATGTTCCTTCTAGAATCCGATATTGTATGTTCGTGACAATAAAACTTCCTTTTTTTTTTTTTTTTTTTCACATATGTATTTCTGTGAGGCGGAAAGTCTGGCAATCTCATTCCAAATAGGGTGACCACCTTGGTATTAGACCCCTTTCACACTGTGCCGCCCCGGGCGTCAGCAATAAAGCGGCGCTATTTATTAACCCCCCATTAGGGGCTGAAAAGGGCTTAAATCCGCCTGCAAAATGCCGCTGCAGGGGCATTTTGCCAGCGGTATAGCAGCGCTGCCCCATTGATTTTTCTGGGGGGCGGGGGGGGTGTCCCTGAATGACAGTTTGAAAATGTGGTCACCCTACCCCCTCGCCCCTGTCAATGCAGCGCTTTTCCAGGAGCCCAGCAGAAGGAGCAGCCAGTGTGCAGCCGACAGCTTACAGAATGGGACAGCAGGAGAGAGGTATGTACAGTCCATTACTGTCCCTCTGCCAAACCCACTGTCCCCCTGTCCATCCCTCTGTCCATCCTACTGTCCCCCTGTCCATCCCTCTGTCCATCCCACTGTCCCCCTGTCCATCTCACTGTCCCCCTGTCCATCTCACTGTCCCACTGTCCATCTCACTGTCCCCCTGTCCATCTCAATGTCCCCCTGTCCATCTCACTGTCCCCCTGTCCATCTCACTGTCCCCCTGTCCATCTCACTGTCCCCCTGTCCATCTCACTGTCCCCCTGTCCATCTCACTGTCCCCCTGTCCATCCCACTGTCCCCCTGTCCATCTCACTGTCCCCCTGTCCATCTCACTGTCCCCCTGTCCATCTCACTGTCCCACTGTCCATCTCACTGTCCCCCTGTCCATCCCACTGTCCCCCTGTCCATCTCAATGTCCCCCTGTCCATCTCACTGTCCCCCTGTCCATCTCACTGTCCCCCTGTCCATCCCTCTGTCCCCCTGTCCATCCCACTGTCCAACTGTCCATCTCACTGTCCCCCCTGTCCATCCCACTGTCCCCCTGTCCATCCCACTGTCCCACTGTCCATCTCACTGTCCCCCTGTCCATCTCACTGTCCCACTGTCCATCTCACTGTCCCCCTGTCCATCCCACTGTCCCCCTGTCCATCTCACTGTCCCCCTGTCCATCTCACTGTCCCCCTGTCCATCTCACTGTCCCACTGTCCATCTCACTGTCCCCCTGTCCATCCCACTGCCACTGCTGGTAAGCCAGGATCCACAATGGCAGCCTGTGCCCAGTGCCAGTCCAGGGGCCGACTACTCCCGCTGCCTGCAGCTCATTGCCAGGCCAGCAGCTAGCAGCCCAACTTCTCTCCTCCTGAGCCTTCTCCCGCCCCCGAGGGCTGCGACCCGAGCCGGCAGCCAAACTTCCAGGTTTGTACACTACCCACTCACTAAAACTATTCTATGAGAACATGCATGCTTGCAATGAATCATGTGTTGCTTTTAACAATGTTCCTTCTAGAATCCGATATTGTATGTTCGTGACAATAAAACTTCCTTTTTTTTTTTCCTTTTTTTTTTTTTTTTTTCACATATGTATTTCTGTGAGGCGGAAAGTCTGGCAATCTCATTCCAAATAGGGTGACCACCTTGGTATTAGACCCCTTTCACATTGTGCCGCCCCGGGCGTCAGCAATAAAGCGGCGCTATTTATTAACCCCCCATTAGGGGCTGAAAAGGGCTTAAATCCGCCTGCAAAATGCCGCTGCAGGGGCATTTTGCCAGCGGTATAGCAGCGCTGCCCCGATGATTTTTCTGGGGGGCGGGGGGGGTGTCCCTGAAT
Organism: Aquarana catesbeiana; assembly: GCF_042186555.1. Taxonomy (NCBI): domain Eukaryota; kingdom Metazoa; phylum Chordata; class Amphibia; order Anura; family Ranidae; genus Aquarana; species Aquarana catesbeiana. The sequence continues at coordinate 276,280,818 of NC_133331.1, read as the reverse complement.
GACAGTTTGAAAATGTGGTCACCCTACCCCCTCGCCCCTGTCAATGCAGCGCTTTTGCAGGAGCCCAGCAGAAGGAGCAGCCAGTGTGCAGCCGACAGCTTACAGAATGGGACAGAAGGAGAGAGGTATGTACAGTCCATTACTGTCCCTCTGCCAAACCCACTGTCCCCCTGTCCATCCCTCTGTCCATCCTACTGTCCCCCTGTCCATCCCTCTGTCCATCCTACTGTCCCCCTGTCCATCCCTCTGTCCATCTCACTGTCCCACTGTCCATCTCACTGTCCCCCTGTCCATCTCACTGTCCCCCTGTCCATCTCACTGTCCCACTGTCCATCTCACTGTCCCCCTGTCCATCTCACTGTCCCCCTGTCCATCTCACTGTCCCCCTGTCCATCTCAATGTCCCCCTGTCCATCTCACTGTCCCCCTGTCCATCTCACTGTCCCCCTGTCCATCTCACTGTCCCCCTGTCCATCTCACTGTCCCCCTGTCCATCTCACTGTCCCACTGTCCATCTCACTGTCCCCCTGTCCATCCCACTGCCACTGCTGGTAAGCCAGGATCCACAATGGCAGCCTGTGCCCAGTGCCAGTCCAGGGGCCGACTACTCCCGCTGCCTGCAGCTCATTGCCAGGCCAGCAGCTAGCAGCCCAACTTCTCTCCTCCTGAGCCTTCTCCCGCCCCCGAGGGCTGCGACCCGAGCCGGCAGCCAAACTTCCAGGTTTGTACACTACCCACTCACTAATACTATTCTATGAGAACATGCATGCTTGCAATGAATCATGTGTTGCTTTTAACAATGTTCCTTCTAGAATCCGATATTGTATGTTCGTGACAATAAAACTTCCTTTTTTTTTTTCCTTTTTTTTTTTTTTTTTTTTTTTCACATATGTATTTCTGTGAGGCGGAAAGTCTGGCAATCTCATTCCAAATAGGGTGACCACCTTGGTATTAGACCCCTTTCACACTGTGCCGCCCCGGGCGTCAGCAATAAAGCGGCGCTATTTATTAACCCCCCATTAGGGGCTGAAAAGGGCTTAAATCCAGCTGCAAAATGCCGCTGCAGGGGCATTTTGCCAGCGGTATAGCAGCGCTGCCCCATTGATTTTTCTGGGGGGCGGGGGGGGTGTCCCTGAATGACAGTTTGAAAACGTGGTCACCCTACCCCCTCGCCCCTGTCAATGCAGCGCTTTTCCAGGAGCCCAGCAGAAGGAGCAGCCAGTGTGCAGCCGACAGCTTACAGAATGGGACAGCAGGAGAGAGGTATGTACAGTCCATTACTGTCCCTCTGCCAAACCCACTGTCCCCCTGTCCATCCCTCTGTCCATCCTACTGTCCCCCTGTCCATCCCTCTGTCCATCCCACTGTCCCCCTGTCCATCTCACTGTCCCCCTGTCCATCTCACTGTCCCACTGTCCATCTCACTGTCCCCCTGTCCATATCACTGTCCCCCTGTCCATCTCACTGTCCCACTGTCCATCTCACTGTCCCCCTGTCCATCTCACTGTCCCCCTGTCCATCTCACTGTCCCCCTGTCCATCTCAATGTCCCCCTGTCCATCTCACTGTCCCCCTGTCCATCTCACTGTCCCACTGTCCATCTCACTGTCCCCCTGTCCATCTCACTGTCCCCCTGTCCATCTCACTGTCCCACTGTCCATCTCACTGTCCCCCTGTCCATCCCACTGCCACTGCTGGTAAGCCAGGATCCACAATGGCAGCCTGTGCCCAGTGCCAGTCCAGGGGCCGACTACTCCCGCTGCCTGCAGCTCATTGCCAGGCCAGCAGCTAGCAGCCCAACTTCTCTCCTCCTGAGCCTTCTCCCGCCCCCGAGGGCTGCGACCCGAGCCGGCAGCCAAACTTCCAGGTTTGTACACTACCCACTCACTAAAACTATTCTATGAGAACATGCATGCTTGCAATGAATCATGTGTTGCTTTTAACAATGTTCCTTCTAGAATCCGATATTGTATGTTCGTGACAATAAAACTTCCTTTTTTTTTTTCCTTTTTTTTTTTTTTTTTTTTTTTTCACATATGTATTTCTGTGAGGCGGAAAGTCTGGCAATCTCATTCCAAATAGGGTGACCACCTTGGTATTAGACCCCTTTCACACTGTGCCGCCCCGGGCGTCAGCAATAAAGCGGCGCTATTTATTAACCCCCCATTAGGGGCTGAAAAGGGCTTAAATCCGCCTGCAAAATGCCGCTGCAGGGGCATTTTGCCAGCGGTATAGCAGCGCTGCCCCGATGATTTTTCTGGGGGGCGGGGGGTGTCCCTGAATGACAGTTTGAAAATGTGGTCACCCTACCCCCTCGCCCCTGTCAATGCAGCGCTTTTGCAGGAGCCCAGCAGAAGGAGCAGCCAGTGTGCAGCCGACAGCTTACAGAATGGGACAGCAGGAGAGAGGTATGTACAGTCCATTACTGTCCCTCTGCCAAACCCACTGTCCCCCTGTCCATCCCTCTGTCCATCCTACTGTCCCCCTGTCCATCCCTCTGTCCATCCTACTGTCCCCCTGTCCATCCCTCTGTCCATCTCACTGTCCCACTGTCCATCTCACTGTCCCCCTGTCCATCTCACTGTCCCCCTGTCCATCTCACTGTCCCCCTGTCCATCTCAATGTCCCCCTGTCCATCTCACTGTCCCCCTGTCCATCTCACTGTCCCCCTGTCCATCTCACTGTCCCACTGTCCATCTCACTGTCCCCCTGTCCATCTCAATGTCCCCCTGTCCATCTCACTGTCCCCCTGTCCATCTCACTGTCCCCCTGTCCATCTCACTGTCCCCCTGTCCATCCCACTGTCCCCCTGTCCATCCCACTGTCCCCCTGTCCATCTCACTGTCCCACTGTCCATCTCACTGTCCCCCTGTCCATCCCACTGCCACTGCTGGTAAGCCAGGATCCACAATGGCAGCCTGTGCCCAGTGCCAGTCCAGGGGCCGACTACTCCCGCTGCCTGCAGCTCATTGCCAGGCCAGCAGCTAGCAGCCCAACTTCTCTCCTCCTGAGCCTTCTCCCGCCCCCGAGGGCTGCGACCCGAGCCGGCAGCCAAACTTCCAGGTTTGTACACTACCCACTCACTAAAACTATTCTATGAGAACATGCATGCTTGCAATGAATCATGTGTTGCTTTTAACAATGTTCCTTCTAGAATCCGATATTGTATGTTCGTGACAATAAAACTTCCTTTTTTTTTTTCCTTTTTTTTTTTTTTTTTTTTTTTTCACATATGTATGTTATGGAAATGATTAAGAGCTCCAATCGAGCTCAAGGTTATCTGCTGCTGTCTCTAATTTGAAAAGTGTTGATATGCATGCATATAAAAGTAAACACACTGAGACACGCTCAGTTTCGTTACTGTTACACTTCTAATTTATTCAAGGCGGTGTTAATGTTTTATACACACAAATACGTCATTGCTATGTCAGTCTAATAGGTACATCTCATTGGTCAAGATAGAAAAGAAGATGGATAATTTTCATAACGAGGTTTGGCTCTCTTTGTTCTTATCTCCAGTTCCGCGTTCTTCTGTGTGTGGGAGGTAGGGGGTACACGCCATTTTGAGAAAATATAGGAACAGAGCAAATCTGTATACTTATATAATGAGGAAGGAGAAAAATATGTATGCACATAAGAAAATAGACATTTTCAGATTACTATTATTATTATCTACATCACATTCCTTCACAATCCCCCCTAAAATGACTATTTTCTCTTTTCTGTCCCTAATACTAAAGGTCCTACTTTTTAGCCTGGCCCTTCTCCTCAGCAACTCTTTTAGGCTGTATATAGAATTGGGCAGCAACTGTTCACTTCCCTCCTCGATACAGCTGGAGAGGTGCAGTCAGGCGCTATCTATCCCTATAACCCTATAGGATTGTGAGATTATGGACAGGGAGTGATTGTAGAGGAGTGAAGGGTTTGTCATCTTCCATCATAAGGGGGTCCTCTTCTTCTTGGTGGAGAAATGTAGGTGTGCTATTGTCTACAGCCTTGCTCATTAACTTTTTTACAAAAGGTAGAATACAGCATACAATCAGGGCTAAAAGATCCAGGATTATTAATACCGTTACCCGTATCTGGGCGAGCACCTTCTGCCACCCACTCATCCAGCTAAAATATTGATCCCATGGGTCTGTGATACCTGAGCTCTTCTTCAACTCTAGTGACAGATCTTCTAATTTCTTTATAGCTAAAGTAACCTTACCATTTGGGCCAATATTATCAGGAATGTATGTACAACAGGTTCCCGTTTTTTCCTATGATTTTACAAAACACCTCCTTTCCCAGATAACACCATGTCTAAGGCCATCCGGTCCTGGAATGTCATGTAGGAAGTGGGGGCTAACTGATCAGAAATTCCCTGGAGGGCATCTTTAGAGTAATTTACAAATCTCTGTTGGTTATAATATGTATAGTGTCAGGTCACCTAGAGGCTGGATGACAGATGCACACCGTTGGGATCAGGAATGCACCGCAAGGTAGTGGACCCTAGCACTGACTGTTGCGGATTGTACCCTGGGAGGTTCAGGAAGCAGGTTTACTGGATCACTGACACAGATCCCACTGGGAGCTAGAACATAGATTCCCCAGGGCGCGGAGTCTAAGAGCCAGCAGGTGTTCACCAGAGCCTCTAGTGGTGAGGATGGACTGCGCTGCAGTCTGGCTCCAGGTCGCGGCCCCCAGGGTCTCACAGCTCACGCTCACGGTAGACTACAGGAGCAGAGGAAGGAGGGAGCTGGCTGGAACATCAGGGTCACAGGCAAACAGGGATGGCCGGGAACAGGCCAAAGTCGGTAACAGAAATCAGATGAGGGAAACATAGCAAGTACACACATAGGCTAACACACAGTGGTTGATCAGCACTGCTGGCTTGCAGTGCACAGGTTAATATAGGGTTCCCTGATAGGGCCTGGGGTGGGGCCATGCTTAGAGGGGAGGTTACAAAAGCAGTCAGGTGAGGGTCAGCTGGTCTCTAGAGATGAACACATGGAGACAGGTAAGCTGATCGACAAACTCTATTGCATAACCATGACATGTAGTTAATTCAATCTACATTCTTCCTGACAGTTGTTATGGGGATCAAAGACTCAAAACCAGCTTTTACCTGATCCCTGCCTTTAAACTCATCAGGGACCCCCCTTGTAACCCCTATGACATGTATGTATACATGAGGATCAAAGCTTCCGGAGAGAGCTGCTCGCTTCCTCCTCTGACTGTGTGCTGGGTCAGTGTATGTATCAGGGGTATCTTTGGTTAGGATATGGGGGCTTTCTATTTTCATCTTTTTTGTCTAATGCACTCTGTGGTCGCCCAGTCTGGCCCTGTGTTCCAACCCACTGGCCCCCACAGAAGCCACAACTCTGTCCCCAGTAACTGTCTGTGTGGCATACATATATGTCCTTACCGTCAGGGATATCACTGTACCAATGGCATCACCATGAAGGGTCAAACGGACAAGGTACTATGTCACAGTAATCTAAGGTAAAGGTGGTCACATGTGTACCTGAAGAGTTACACCAAAACGTAATTATGTTATCATTTTTGTGATGGCCACCTCCTGGGCCCCTCCCCCCTAGATCAAACAGAAAAAGGATATGCAGCACCCGAAAACACGCTCTCCTGCAGTGATAAGCGTGCATTCAGGTGTTCTTCCTGGCCAACTTGACTGAGGTGGCTGTGGTCAGCAAAACTTGGAATGGACCATCATAACTTGGCTCAAGGATCTCCAGACAGTAGTTGGTGTGTTCCTGTATCTAATTCAGGATCTGGAATGGAAGAAAACACCTGGACATGCATTCAGGTTAATTCTCGTGATAATGTGGTTACATAATTAGTCAACACATCAGACTGTAACTGTAACTGTTGTGGAAAGTAACAACCAAGTCTGGGAGCTGAACCAAACAAAATTTCATAAGGGGATAGGGCATGTTTCCCCTGGGGGTGTGTCTGACACTGAACAGGGCAATGGGCTAACTGTCTGGCCAACTCATGTTAGTCTCTTGGGCCATCTTTAACATCCTGTTTTTAGTGTCCCATTCATCCTTTCTACCTTCCCGCTACTTTGAGGGTGGTATGGGATGTGTAGTGCCAACTGAACCCCCAGTGCTGCCCAAATCTCTTTAGTAAGGGTTGTTGTTAGGGCTGGTCCCTGATCTCTCAATATCACCTCTGGGACCCCAAATCTACATACTATCTCACTCAGTAATTTCTTAGCTGTGGTCCTGGCAGTCATGACCACTTCCACTAGGGCGTATTCGAATCTGCCACTTCTTGGCACTTGAGAATGATCAATTTGCATCCTCTGGAATGGGGTATAGGGCTTTTGCCAGGTGCTTCTTCTGTGCATTCTGGGTTACATTTGGTGCAGATAATGCATGATCTGCAGAAGCTGTCGGTCAGTGGAGTAACTCTTGGTGCAACACTTGTTGATAAGAGAGTTCATAAAAGTCTTTGTCAAGTGGGCAGCTCCATGTGCCCATTGCACCACGGCTGGGTACATACTCCTGGGTAGACAAGGCTTCTTGTTGCACTCGAATAGTCCATTTCTGAGAGTTGTTCCTCTCCGTTTCCAGCTTTCCTTCTTATCCGGACTTGCTGTTTCCTGTAGTTCTTTTAGATAAACTCTGTCCACTGGGAAAGTCTGTAAGGTAAGCACGGGGTGGTCTTCTTCTACCACCCTGCTGTCCACTTCCCGCGGACCACCAGCTGTCTGTTTGGCAGCTGTATTGGCTCGATGATTGCCTTAAGCTTCTTTTGAGTTCATTTTGTCGTGTGCTTTTACTCAGAATAGTCACTTGGGTTGGGAGAAGCAAGGCATCAATCAATTTTTCACAGGTGTTCCTGCAGCCATCAGGAATCCTCTGTCCTAGATAACACCATAATCATGGGCAATGTTGAAAGCATATCTTGAGTCCATGAATGTTGGCTCTTTTTCCCTCTGCCCATTTACGTGCTGTAGTAAGTGCTTATAGCTCTGCCTCCTGTGTAGACATCACCGGTGTTAAGGCTTCAGCTTGTAGAACAGTGTTTTCAGTGGTGACCGCGTGTCCTGTGCGGTCACGGGGGTAACAAGTCAAGACTCTACTCCTCCTCCTCCTTTCCCCCCTCGAGAAGTGGAAGAAGGGTGGTAGGGTTCAGTGTTTGACAACTTAATAGAGTAATGCTGTCCAGTAGGAGGGAACACAGGAGTCTCAAGTGTCTGGTAGTGGACAAGTGTTTCGGCTGGATCTTGGTTGAATATGGCAACAACGTCATGGGGAACAAGCAGAACGAGGCAGTGTCCGAGGACCAAGTTCAAAGTTTTGTCAAGCAAGTCTTGTGTAGCAAATCCAGCTCGCAGACACAATAGGCCTCCTCTTGCTACCGCATCCAGCCGACAGGAATAATATCCTATGGGGCGTAGGCTGATGCCGTGTGATTGGGTGAGTACACCTGCAGCATGTCCCAGACGTTCGGATACAAAGAGCTTGAGCGTTTTGTCGTAGGCTGGGAGCCCTAGCGCCGGGGGTGGCGCACTCAAGGGTTTCAAACTTTAGATATTTCTTCAGGAGACATCTGGAAGGGTCTGACTGCAGAGCATCAGTAGGAAGGCTTCTGGAATCCATGCTCTGCACTAGGAAATTAGTCCAAGGAAAATGACAGGCGTTGAGCACCACTGCAATTTGGGCTTTGAGGCTCTGCAGCCCTGGTTGGCAAGATAGCACAACAGGCTTTCTGAGGTGACTTCAAGAGGGGGTAAGTCAGCTGCACAAAAGAGAAGGTCATCAACATGTTGGAAGAGAATCACTTCCGGGTGTTCCTTTTGTCATGTGTCAAGGATGATAGCCATAGCTTTTGCAAACTGGCTTGGAAAGTTCTGTGCCCCTTGTGGCACAACTGTTTAGGTATGTTGCCGTTTCTTTCCGTGGATGAATGCGAAAAGGTACCAGCAGAAGGGGTGAGGGTGGACACTGAAGAAAACGTTTGTAAGGTCCACCTCTGTGAGGTATTTTGCAGTCAAAGGCATCCACAGTAGGTACCTGGTTCTCTTTTTAGGATTCTCTTCTTGGGGTTATTGTGGTTTCCGGGGCAATGAAGCGCCCTCTTTTAGCTTGACTGAAACTGGTGGCACCTTTAAGTTACCGTTGTCTCCCGGTCCTGTGGACCATAGGCACGCAGGGATTCTGTCAAGTACTTCCTGCAGTATTGAACTTGAAGTTTTTTTTCTTCATTAAGTGTCATCAGGAGAGGCAGAGAACACAAAGCAGATGAGTCTTCTAAAGATAGGGGAGTATGTAACTTCACCCCCCTTCAGGCGTGTCCTGATTGAGGCCTGTAGTCTGGACAACACATCAGCTCCTAGTAGATTCAAGGGACATGTAGAGGACACCACAAATCTGGCAAGCAAATCAGGAAGTGGAAAGGAAAGAATTATTAGGCAGGTTCACCGCTCTCAACACACTTTTGGCTGCACCCCTGTCAATGAGGAAAGTGGTAGGTTTTTCGTCTGGGACATCTTGGGGCTCTGCATTCTTTCCTTATGTGACCCCGTTTCCCACAGTTGTAACAGGTGATCCTTACCCTGGTATTGGGCAGTGGTGGTGGACGAGTGTAGGCGGGATCTTCATCATGGGTTACCATGAGGGGCGTTGGTTTTTTACCTTTTTGATTTTCTATACCTCTTGTCACCAACAATAAATCAGACATTTTCATTGAATGGTATTCAGGGCGGGCCACCATCAGGCCTTTTCTGATATCCTCTCTGAGCCCTGAAACAAAAGCAGTTGATAACATGTGTGTGTGTGCCTTTATGAGTGTAGCATGATACTTCTTCACAGACTCCCCTTTATCTTGGGTAATATCTTGGATTGTGGTCTTCTGATCCGTCAACTTCTCCTTTGCCCAGTCGTGGAGTTGTGCACAGAACTCCACGCCTGAGGTGTAGGAAGTGGCACTTGTCAGGCAGGCATCATTGAAGGCCATCTGCATGACTGGCCAAAAGACATATCCTGCTTTGATTTGGCATAGGCTGATCAAGTCTCTCCAGGCAGCTGAGTAAGTTTCTTGTATTTGCACTATCCTGTGGTAGAAGGGAATTGGCTGCTTCTCTGGGTCAGGCAGACTTGTCACTAAGGCCGCTGCTTGTGATAGAGTAAAAGCGACATACATCACTGGTGCCCCCTCTGGTAACCGAGACTGTTGTTGGGGCGGGGGCTGACAAGAGGCACTGTTCTTTACGGTTGCCAGCATGTGTTTGAGATCCTCTCGGAACTGAGAGTCTGGAGCCGGATTGGGGGTTAAATCAGTGGGTGGCCTTGCTGCCTGCTGTCGGGCTTCCCACTCAGATGCTTCTTCATCATTAACATATCCAGCCTGGGAATGTGATGCTCCCGTATTGGGGAAGACAGGTGTGTGGTATGAACCATCTTGGTCTAAAACAGGGAGGGCTGGGTACAGGCTGTTTAAGCTTACTGGGTGTACCAAGATGGCCGCCGGCAGGAAGTGCACTGGACTGGGTAGAAAGTGAAGGCATGGGTGCACTAAGATGGCCGCCGGGCTGAGTTGTCACAGTGGGTTGTGCTTGGGTGGTGAGAAAGGAGTGGTTGTTAGACGGAGGGCAGTGCTGTCCCTCCCCTCCTTTGTTTAAAGTTCCAACATATCATCAGCTATACATACATAATACAATCGCCATCTTTCTTAACTTCCTTTATCCAATTTTCTTTATCACACAGGATTTTTCTCCCTGTTTCTTCTGCAACATAACTTTCGTCACTTCTTTCAACTTTGTTAACTATTTCAACATCTTCTTCTCTCCTTCTTTACAATATCACTTTCATTACAATATCACTTTCTGTTTCTCGGCTAACGGCTTGAGAGGGGAATACATACAACCAAGGAGTTAATATTTTTCTCAGCGTTCTTATCAGCAAATTCCTTCGGTGTGGGCACATAAGACTAATGTACAGTTAATCTCAGAACAAGAACAAACACATCAGGGGTAGTGAGGAGCAACGGCCCGCGACCCAACAGATCCCCCGGGCAGCCCCCCTCCCCCTCTCGTGTATATCAAACAATAAACCACAAATACAATCACGACAGGACATTACACCTGCCACTCTTCGAACTGCAAAATTTCAGCAGGCTAAAATGACCACAAGGGCAGACCACCCTGCAAAATAAACACGTTTATAGACGTTTGCCACAAGGGAAACAATCTCATCTCAGAGGCCGAAAGCTCATCTGGAGATGAGACTACCCATTCACACATGTAGCACTTCAGGCTGCAAAGCCAGCAGCTGAAATTCCCCTCAAAGGTTCGTCGAACCTAGAGTAACAAGTCTACAACGTTTGCTACACGGGAAACAATCTCATGCCAGAGGCCAAAAGCTCATCTGGAGATGAGACTACCCATTCACACATGTAGCACCCTTAGACTGCTGAGTTTCGTAGCCCAAAGAATGGCAGACAGTGAACAAAGAATACAGTCAGCAGAAACCCATTGGCAGGTTCGTTAAAACAACCTCAGGCGAGGAAATACCTGCCTCTAAAACAGTCTCAGCATACCGACAGAATCCAGCCGTCAACCGAAAGATAAGAGAGTCGTACAGTGGTAAGAATATCAATCAACTCACCGGTACTGTTAGGGCTGCGCAAACCCCACTCTCATTAATCAGTTAACGCCCGAATGCTTGTCGCGGTATAACTTCGACCGTAGCCTGAGATCCCGGGTTTCGGCACCATCTGTTATGGAAATGATTAAGAGCTCCAATCGAGCTCAAGGTTATCTGCTGCTGTCTCTAATTTGAAAAGTGTTGATATGCATGCATATAAAAGTAAACACACTGAGACACGCTCAGTTTCGTTACTGTTACACTTCTAATTTATTCAAGGCGGTGTTAATGTTTTATACACACAAATACGTCATTGCTATGTCAGTCTAATAGGTACATCTCATTGGTCAAGATAGAAAAGAAGATGGATAATTTTCATAACGAGGTTTGGCTCTCTTTGTTCTTATCTCCAGTTCCGCGTTCTTCTGTGTGTGGGAGGTAGGGGGTACACGCCATTTTGAGAAAATATAGGAACAGAGCAAATCTGTATACTTATATAATGAGGAAGGAGAAAAATATGTATGCACATAAGAAAATAGACATTTTCAGATTACTATTATTATTATCTACATCACATTCCTTCACAATGTATTTCTGTGAGGCGGAAAGTCTGGCAATCTCATTCCAAATAGGGTGACCACCTTGGTATTAGACCCCTTTCACACTGTGCCGCCCCGGGCGTCAGCAATAAAGCGGCGCTATTTATTAACCCCCCATTAGGGGCTGAAAAGGGCTTAAATCCGCCTGCAAAATGCCGCTGCAGGGGCATTTTGCCAGCGGTATAGCAGCGCTGCCCCGATGATTTTTCTGGGGGGCGGGGGGGGGGGGGTGTCCCTGAATGACAGTTTGAAAATGTGGTCACCCTACCCCCTCGCCCCTGTCAATGCAGCGCTTTTGCAGGAGCCCAGCAGAAGGAGCAGCCAGTGTGCAGCCGACAGCTTACAGAATGGGACAGCAGGAGAGAGGTATGTACAGTCCATTACTGTCCCTCTGCCAAACCCACTGTCCCCCTGTCCATCCCTCTGTCCATCCTACTGTCCCCCTGTCCATCCCTCTGTCCATCTCACTGTCCCACTGTCCATCTCACTGTCCCCCTGTCCATCTCACTGTCCCCCTGTCCATCTCACTGTCCCCCTGTCCATCTCAATGTCCCCCTGTCCATCTCACTGTCCCCCTGTCCATCTCACTGTCCCACTGTCCATCTCACTGTCCCCCTGTCCATCTCACTGTCCCCCTGTCCATCTCACTGTCCCCCTGTCCATCTCACTGTCCCACTGTCCATCTCACTGTCCCCCTGTCCATCCCACTGCCACTGCTGGTAAGCCAGGATCCACAATGGCAGCCTGTGCCCAGTGCCAGTCCAGGGGCCGACTACTCCCGCTGCCTGCAGCTCATTGCCAGGCCAGCAGCTAGCAGCCCAACTTCTCTCCTCCTGAGCCTTCTCCCGCCCCCGAGGGCTGCGACCCGAGCCGGCAGCCAAACTTCCAGGTTTGTACACTACCCACTCACTAATACTATTCTATGAGAACATGCATGCTTGCAATGAATCATGTGTTGCTTTTAACAATGTTCCTTCTAGAATCCGATATTGTATGTTCGTGACAATAAAACTTCCTTTTTTTTTTTCCTTTTTTTTTTTTTTTTTTTTCACATATGTATTTCTGTGAGGCGGAAAGTCTGGCAATCTCATTCCAAATAGGGTGACCACCTTGGTATTAGACCCCTTTCACACTGTGCCGCCCTGGGCGTCAGCAATAAAGCGGCGCTATTTATTAACCCCCCATTAGGGGCTGAAAAGGGCTTAAATGCGCCTGCAAAATGCCGCTGCAGGGGCATTTTGCCAGCGGTATAGCAGCGCTGCCCCATTGATTTTTCTGGGGGGCGGGGGGGGTGTCCCTGAATGACAGTTTGAAAATGTGGTCACCCTACCCCCTCGCCCCTGTCAATGCAGCGCTTTTCCAGGAGCCCAGCAGAAGGAGCAGCCAGTGTGCAGCCGACAGCTTACAGAATGGGACAGCAGGAGAGAGGTATGTACAGTCCATTACTGTCCCTCTGCCAAACCCACTGTCCCCCTGTCCATCCCTCTGTCCATCCTACTGTCCCCCTGTCCATCCCTCTGTCCATCCTACTGTCCCCCTGTCCATCCCTCTGTCCATCTCACTGTCCCACTGTCCATCTCACTGTCCCCCTGTCCATCTCACTGTCCCCCTGTCCATCTCACTGTCCCACTGTCCATCTCACTGTCCCCCTGTCCATCTCACTGTCCCCCTGTCCATCTCACTGTCCCCCTGTCCATCTCAATGTCCCCCTGTCCATCTCACTGTCCCCCTGTCCATCTCACTGTCCCCCTGTCCATCTCACTGTCCCCCTGTCCATCTCACTGTCCCCCTGTCCATCTCACTGTCCCACTGTCCATCTCACTGTCCCCCTGTCCATCCCACTGCCACTGCTGGTAAGCCAGGATCCACAATGGCAGCCTGTGCCCAGTGCCAGTCCAGGGGCCGACTACTCCCGCTGCCTGCAGCTCATTGCCAGGCCAGCAGCTAGCAGCCCAACTTCTCTCCTCCTGAGCCTTCTCCCGCCCCCGAGGGCTGCGACCCGAGCCGGCAGCCAAACTTCCAGGTTTGTACACTACCCACTCACTAATACTATTCTATGAGAACATGCATGCTTGCAATGAATCATGTGTTGCTTTTAACAATGTTCCTTCTAGAATCCGATATTGTATGTTCGTGACAATAAAACTTCCTTTTTTTTTTTCCTTTTTTTTTTTTTTTTTTTTTCACATATGTATTTCTGTGAGGCGGAAAGTCTGGCAATCTCATTCCAAATAGGGTGACCACCTTGGTATTAGACCCCTTTCACACTGTGCCGCCCCGGGCGTCAGCAATAAAGCGGCGCTATTTATTAACCCTCCATTAGGGGCTGAAAAGGGCTTAAATCCGCCTGCAAAAGGCCGCTGCAGGGGCATTTTGCCAGCGGTATAGCAGCGCTGCCCCGATGATTTTTCTGGGGGGCGCGGGGGGGTGTCCCTGAATGACAGTTTGAAAATGTGGTCACCCTACCCCCTCGCCCCTGTCAATGCAGCGCTTTTGCAGGAGCCCAGCAGAAGGAGCAGCCAGTGTGCAGCCGACAGCTTACAGAATGGGACAGCAGGAGAGAGGTATGTACAGTCCATTACTGTCCCTCTGCCAAACCCACTGTCCCCCTGTCCATCCCTCTGTCCATCCTACTGTCCCCCTGTCCATCCCTCTGTCCATCCCACTGTCCCCCTGTCCATCCCACTGTCCCCCTGTCCATCTCACTGTCCCCCTGTCCATCTCACTGTCCCCCTGTCCATCTCACTGTCCCCCTGTCCATCTCACTGTCCCCCTGTCCATCTCACTGTCCCCCTGTCCATCTCACTGTCCCCCTGTCCATCCCTCTGTCCCCCTGTCCATCCCTCTGTCCCCCTGTCCATCTCACTGTCCCCCTGTCCATCTCACTTTCCCCCTGTCCATCCCTCTGTCCCCCTGTCCATCTCACTGTCCCACTGTCCATCTCACTGTCCCCCTGTCCATCCCACTGTCCCCCTGTCCATCTCACTGTCCCCCTGTCCATCCCACTGTCCCCCTGTCCATCCCACTGTCCCCCTGTCCATCTCACTGTCCCCCTGTCCATCTCACTGTCCCACTGTCCATCTCACTGTCCCCCTGTCCATCCCACTGCCACTGCTGGTAAGCCAGGATCCACAATGGCAGCCTGTGCCCAGTGCCAGTCCAGGGGCCGACTACTCCCGCTGCCTGCAGCTCATTGCCAGGCCAGCAGCTAGCAGCCCAACTTCTCTCCTCCTGAGCCTTCTCCCGCCCCCGAGGGCTGCGACCCGAGCCGGCAGCCAAACTTCCAGGTTTGTACACTACCCACTCACTAAAACTATTCTATGAGAACATGCATGCTTGCAATGAATCATGTGTTGCTTTTAACAATGTTCCTTCTAGAATCCGATATTGTATGTTCGTAACAATAAAACTTCCTTTTTTTTTTCCTTTTTTTTTTTTTTTTCACATATGTATTTCTGTGAGGCGGAAAGTCTGGCAATCTCATTCCAAATAGGGTGACCACCTTGGTATTAGACCCCTTTCACACTGTGCCGCCCCGGGCGTCAGCAATAAAGCGGCGCTATTTATTAACCCCCCATTAGAGGCTGAAAAGGGCTTAAATCCGCCTGCAAAATGCCGCTGCAGGGGCATTTTGCCAGCGGTATAGCAGCGCTGCCCCATTGATTTTTCTGGGGGGCGGGGGGGGTGTCCCTGAATGACAGTTTGAAAATGTGGTCACCCTACCCCCTCGCCCCTGTCAATGCAGCGCTTTTCCAGGAGCCCAGCAGAAGGAGCAGCCAGTGTGCAGCCGACAGCTTACAGAATGGGACAGCAGGAGAGAGGTATGTACAGTCCATTACTGTCCCTCTGCCAAACCCACTGTCCCACTGTCCATCTCACTGTCCCCCTGTCCATCTCAATGTCCCCCTGTCCATCTCACTGTCCCCCTGTCCATCCCACTGTCCCCCTGTCCATCCCACTGTCCCACTTTCCATCTCACTGTCCCCCTGTCCATCTCACTGTCCCACTGTCCATCTCACTGTCCCCCTGTCCATCCCACTGCCACTGCTGGTAAGCCAGGATCCACAATGGCAGCCTGTGCCCAGTGCCAGTCCAGGGGCCGACTACTCCCGCTGCCTGCAGCTCATTGCCAGGCCAGCAGCTAGCAGCCCAACTTCTCTCCTCCTGAGCCTTCTCCCGCCCCCGAGGGCTGCGACCCGAGCCGGCAGCCAAACTTCCAGGTTTGTACACTACCCACTCACTAAAACTATTCTATGAGAACATGCATGCTTGCAATGAATCATGTGTTGCTTTTAACAATGTTCCTTCTAGAATCCGATATTGTATGTTCGTAACAATAAAACTTCCTTTTTTTTTTCCTTTTTTTTTTTTTTTTTTTTTTTTTCACATATGTATTTCTGTGAGGCGGAAAGTCTGGCAATCTCATTCCAAATAGGGTGACCACCTTGGTATTAGACCCCTTTCACACTGTGCCGCCCCGGGCGTCAGCAATAAAGCGGCGCTATTTATTAACCCCCCATTAGAGGCTGAAAAGGGCTTAAATCCGCCTGCAAAATGCCGCTGCAGGGGCATTTTGCCAGCGGTATAGCAGCGCTGCCCCATTGATTTTTCTGGGGGGCGGGGGGGGTGTCCCTGAATGACAGTTTGAAAATGTGGTCACCCTACCCCCTCGCCCCTGTCAATGCAGCGCTTTTCCAGGAGCCCAGCAGAAGGAGCAGCCAGTGTGCAGCCGACAGCTTACAGAATGGGACAGCAGGAGAGAGGTATGTACAGTCCATTACTGTCCCTCTGCCAAACCCACTGTCCCCCTGTCCATCCCTCTGTCCATCCTACTGTCCCCCTGTCCATCCCTCTGTCCATCCCACTGTCCCCCTGTCCATCTCACTGTCCCCCTGTCCATCCCACTGTCCCCCTGTCCATCTCACTGTCCCACTGTCCATCTCACTGTCCCCCTGTCCATCTCACTGTCCCCCTGTCCATCTCACTGTCCCCCTGTCCATCTCACTGTCCCACTGTCCATCTCACTGTCCCCCTGTCCATCTCACTGTCCCCCTGTCCATCTCACTGTCCCCCTGTCCATCTCACTGTCCCCCTGTCCATCTCACTGTCCCCCTGTCCATCTCACTGTCCCACTGTCCATCTCACTGTCCCCCTGTCCATCCCACTGCCACTGCTGGTAAGCCAGGATCCACAATGGCAGCCTGTGCCCAGTGCCAGTCCAGGGGCCGACTACTCCCGCTGCCTGCAGCTCATTGCCAGGCCAGCAGCTAGCAGCCCAACTTCTCTCCTCCTGAGCCTTCTCCCGCCCCCGAGGGCTGCGACCCGAGCCGGCAGCCAAACTTCCAGGTTTGTACACTACCCACTCACTAATACTATTCTATGAGAACATGCATGCTTGCAATGAATCATGTGTTGCTTTTAACAATGTTCCTTCTAGAATCCGATATTGTATGTTCGTGACAATAAAACTTCCTTTTTTTTTTTCCTTTTTTTTTTTTTTTTTTTTCACATATGTATTTCTGTGAGGCGGAAAGTCTGGCAATCTCATTCCAAATAGGGTGACCACCTTGGTATTAGACCCCTTTCACACTGTGCCGCCCCGGGCGTCAGCAATAAAGCGGCGCTATTTATTAACCCCCCATTAGGGGCTGAAAAGGGCTTAAATCCGCCTGCAAAATGCCGCTGCAGGGGCATTTTGCCAGCGGTATAGCAGCGCTGCCCCGATGATTTTTCTGGGGGGCGGGGGGGGGTGTCCCTGAATGACAGTTTGAAAATGTGGTCACCCTACCCCCTCGCCCCTGTCAATGCAGCGCTTTTGCAGGAGCCCAGCAGAAGGAGCAGCCAGTGTGCAGCCGACAGCTTACAGAATGGGACAGCAGGAGAGAGGTATTTACAGTCCATTACTGTCCCTCTGCCAAACCCACTGTCCCCCTGTCCATCCCTCTGTCCATCCTACTGTCCCCCTGTCCATCCCTCTGTCCATCCCACTGTCCCCCTGTCCATCCCACTGTCCCCCTGTCCATCTCACTGTCCCCCTGTCCATCTCACTGTCCCCCTGTCCATCTCACTGTCCCCCTGTCCATCTCACTGTCCCCCTGTCCATCTCACTGTCCCCCTGTCCATCCCTCTGTCCCCCTGTCCATCTCACTGTCCCCCTGTCCATCTCACTTTCCCCCTGTCCATCCCTCTGTCCCCCTGTCCATCTCACTGTCCCACTGTCCATCTCACTGTCCCCCTGTCCATCCCACTGTCCCCCTGTCCATCTCACTGTCCCCCTCTCCATCCCACTGTCCCCCTGTCCATCCCACTGTCCCCCTGTCCATCTCACTGTCCCCCTGTCCATCTCACTGTCCCACTGTCCATCTCACTGTCCCCCTGTCCATCCCACTGCCACTGCTGGTAAGCCAGGATCCACAATGGCAGCCTGTGCCCAGTGCCAGTCCAGGGGCCGACTACTCCCGCTGCCTGCAGCTCATTGCCAGGCCAGCAGCTAGCAGCCCAACTTCTCTCCTCCTGAGCCTTCTCCCGCCCCCGAGGGCTGCGACCCGAGCCGGCAGCCAAACTTCCAGGTTTGTACACTACCCACTCACTAAAACTATTCTATGAGAACATGCATGCTTGCAATGAATCATGTGTTGCTTTTAACAATGTTCCTTCTAGAATCCGATATTGTATGTTCGTAACAATAAAACTTCCTTTTTTTTTTCCTTTTTTTTTTTTTTTTTTTTTTTTTTCACATATGTATTTCTGTGAGGCGGAAAGTCTGGCAATCTCATTCCAAATAGGGTGACCACCTTGGTATTAGACCCCTTTCACACTGTGCCGCCCCGGGCGTCAGCAATAAAGCGGCGCTATTTATTAACCCCCCATTAGGGGCTGAAAAGGGCTTAAATCCGCCTGCAAAATGCCGCTGCAGGGGCATTTTGCCAGCGGTATAGCAGCGCTGCCCCATTGATTTTTCTGGGGGGCGGGGGGGGTGTCCCTGAATGACAGTTTGAAAATGTGGTCACCCTACCCCCTCGCCCCTGTCAATGCAGCGCTTTTCCAGGAGCCCAGCAGAAGGAGCAGCCAGTGTGCAGCCGACAGCTTACAGAATGGGACAGCAGGAGAGAGGTATGTACAGTCCATTACTGTCCCTCTGCCAAACCCACTGTCCCACTGTCCATCTCACTGTCCCCCTGTCCATCTCAATGTCCCCCTGTCCATCTCACTGTCCCCCTGTCCATCCCACTGTCCCCCTGTCCATCCCACTGTCCCACTTTCCATCTCACTGTCCCCCTGTCCATCTCACTGTCCCACTGTCCATCTCACTGTCCCCCTGTCCATCCCACTGCCACTGCTGGTAAGCCAGGATCCACAATGGCAGCCTGTGCCCAGTGCCAGTCCAGGGGCCGACTACTCCCGCTGCCTGCAGCTCATTGCCAGGCCAGCAGCTAGCAGCCCAACTTCTCTCCTCCTGAGCCTTCTCCCGCCCCCGAGGGCTGCGACCCGAGTCGGCAGCCAAACTTCCAGGTTTGTACACTACCCACTCACTAATACTATTCTATGAGAACATGCATGCTTGCAATGAATCATGTGTTGCTTTTAACAATGTTCCTTCTAGAATCCGATATTGTATGTTCGTAACAATAAAACTTCCTTTTTTTTTTTTCCTTTTTTTTTTTTTTTTTTTTCACATATGTATTTCTGTGAGGCGAAAAGTCTGGCAATCTCATTCCAAATAGGGTGACCACCTTGGTATTAGACCCCTTTCACACTGTGCCGCCCCGGGCGTCAGCAATAAAGCGGCGCTATTTATTAACCCCCCATTAGGGGCTGAAAAGGGCTTAAATCCGCCTGCAAAATGCCGCTGCAGGGGCATTTTGCCAGCGGTATAGCAGCGCTGCCCCATTGATTTTTCTGGGGGGCGGGGGGGGTGTCCCTGAATGACAGTTTTAAAATGTGGTCACCCTACCCCCTCGCCCCTGTCAATGCAGCGCTTTTGCAGGAGCCCAGCAGAAGGAGCAGCCAGTGTGCAGCCGACAGCTTACAGAATGGGACAGCAGGAGAGAGGTATGTACAGTCCATTACTGTCCCTCTGCCAAACCCACTGTCCCCCTGTCCATCCCTCTGTCCATCCTACTGTCCCCCTGTCCATCCCTCTGTCCATCCCACTGTCCCCCTGTCCATCCCACTGTCCCCCTGTCCATCTCACTGTCCCCCTGTCCATCTCACTGTCCCACTGTCCATCTCACTGTCCCCCTGTCCATCTCAATGTCCCCCTGTCCATCTCACTGTCCCCCTGTCCATCTCACTGTCCCCCTGTCCATCCCTCTGTCCCCCTGTCCATCCCTCTGTCCCCCTGTCCATCTCACTGTCCCCCTGTCCATCTCACTTTCCCCCTGTCCATCCCTCTGTCCCCCTGTCCATCTCACTGTCCCCCTGTCCATCTCACTGTCCCCCTGTCCATCCCTCTGTCCATCCCACTGTCCCCCTGTCCATCCCACTGTCCCCCTGTCCATCTCACTGTCCCCCTGTCCATCTCACTGTCCCCCTGTCCATCCCACTGTCCCCCTGTCCATCTCACTGTCCCCCTGTCCATCTCAATGTCCCCCTGTCCATCTCACTGTCCCCCTGTCCATCCCTCTGTCCCCCTGTCCATCCCTCTGTCCCCCTGTCCATCTCACTGTCCCCCTGTCCATCTCACTGTCCCCCTGTCCATCCCACTGTCCCCCTGTCCATCTCACTGTCCCCCTGTCCATCTCACTGTCCCCCTGTCCATCTCACTGTCCCACTGTCCATCTCACTGTCCCCCTGTCCATCCCACTGCCACTGCTGGTAAGCCAGGATCCACAATGGCAGCCTGTGCCCAGTGCCAGTCCAGGGGCCGACTACTCCCGCTGCCTGCAGCTCATTGCCAGGCCAGCAGCTAGCAGCCCAACTTCTCTCCTCCTGAGCCTTCTCCCGCCCCCGAGGGCTGCGACCCGAGCCGGCAGCCAAACTTCCAGGTTTGTACACTACCCACTCACTAATACTATTCTATGAGAACATGCATGCTTGCAATGAATCATGTGTTGCTTTTAACAATGTTCCTTCTAGAATCCGATATTGTATGTTCGTGACAATAAAACTTCCTTTTTTTTTTTCCTTTTTTTTTTTTTTTTTTTTCACATATGTATTTCTGTGAGGCGGAAAGTCTGGCAATCTCATTCCAAATAGGGTGACCACCTTGGTATTAGACCCCTTTCACACTGTGCCGCCCCGGGCGTCAGCAATAAAGCGGCGCTATTTATTAACCCCCCATTAGGGGCTGAAAAGGGCTTAAATCCGCCTGCAAAATGCCGCTGCAGGGGCATTTTGCCAGCGGTATAGCAGCGCTGCCCCGATGATTTTTCTGGGGGGCGGGGGGGGGTGTCCCTGAATGACAGTTTGAAAATGTGGTCACCCTACCCCCTCGCCCCTGTCAATGCAGCGCTTTTCCAGGAGCCCAGCAGAAGGAGCAGCCAGTGTGCAGCCGACAGCTTACAGAATGGGACAGCAGGAGAGAGGTATGTACAGTCCATTACTGTCCCTCTGCCAAACCCACTGTCCCCCTGTCCATCCCTCTGTCCATCCTACTGTCCCCCTGTCCATCTCACTGTCCCCCTGTCCATCTCAATGTCCCCCTGTCCATCTCACTGTCCCCCTGTCCATCCCACTGTCCCCCTGTCCATCCCTCTGTCCATCCCACTGTCCCCCTGTCCATCTCACTGTCCCCCTGTCCATCTCACTGTCCCCCTGTCCATCTCACTGTCCCCCTGTCCATCTCAATGTCCCCCTGTCCATCTCACTGTCCCCCTGTCCAACCCACTGTCCCCCTGTCCATCTCACTGTCCCCCTGTCCATCTCACTGTCCCCCTGTCCATCTCAATGTCCCCCTGTCCATCTCACTGTCCCCCTGTCCATCCCACTGTCCCCCTGTCCATCTCAATGTCCCCCTGTCCATCTCACTGTCCCCCTGTCCATCTCACTGTCCCCCTGTCCATCCCTCTGTCCCCCTGTCCATCCCTCTGTCCCCCTGTCCATCTCACTGTCCCCCTGTCCATCTCACTGTCCCCCTGTCCATCCCACTGTCCCCCTGTCCATCTCACTGTCCCCCTGTCCATCTCACTGTCCCCCTGTCCATCTCACTGTCCCCCTGTCCATCTCACTGTCCCACTGTCCATCTCACTGTCCCCCTGTCCATCCCACTGCCACTGCTGGTAAGCCAGGATCCACAATGGCAGCCTGTGCCCAGTGCCAGTCCAGGGGCCGACTACTCCCGCTGCCTGCAGCTCATTGCCAGGCCAGCAGCTAGCAGCCCAACTTCTCTCCTCCTGAGCCTTCTCCCGCCCCCGAGGGCTGCGACCCGAGCCGGCAGCCAAACTTCCAGGTTTGTACACTACCCACTCACTAAAACTATTCTATGAGAACATGCATGCTTGCAATGAATCATGTGTTGCTTTTAACAATGTTCCTTCTAGAATCCGATATTGTATGTTCGTAACAATAAAACTTCCTTTTTTTTTTTTCCTTTTTTTTTTTTTTTTTTTTTCACATATGTATTTCTGTGAGGCGAAAAGTCTGGCAATCTCATTCCAAATAGGGTGACCACCTTGGTATTAGACCCCGTTCACACTGTGCCGCCCCGGGCGTCAGCAATAAAGCGGCGCTATTTATTAACCCCCCCATTAGGGGCTGAAAAGGGCTTAAATCCGCCTGCAAAATGCCGCTGCAGGGGCATTTTGCCAGCGGTATAGCAGCGCTGCCCCGATGATTTTTCTGGGGGGCGGGGGGGGGTGTCCCTGAATGACAGTTTGAAAATGTGGTCACCCTACCCCCTCGCCCCTGTCAATGCAGCGCTTTTGCAGGAGCCCAGCAGAAGGAGCAGCCAGTGTGCAGCCGACAGCTTACAGAATGGGACAGCAGGAGAGAGGTATGTACAGTCCATTACTGTCCCTCTGCCAAACCCACTGTCCCCCTGTCCATCCCTCTGTCCATCCTACTGTCCCCCTGTCCATCCCTCTGTCCATCCCACTGTCCCCCTGTCCATCCCACTGTCCCCCTGTCCATCTCACTGTCCCCCTGTCCATCTCAATGTCCCCCTGTCCATCTCACTGTCCCCCTGTCCATCTCACTGTCCCCCTGTCCATCCCTCTGTCCCCCTGTCCATCCCTCTGTCCCCCTGTCCATCTCACTGTCCCCCTGTCCATCTCACTTTCCCCCTGTCCATCCCTCTGTCCCCCTGTCCATCTCACTGTCCCACTGTCCATCTCACTGTCCCACTGTCCATCCCACTGTCCCCCTGTCCATCTCACTGTCCCCCTGTCCATCCCACTGTCCCCCTGTCCATCCCACTGTCCCCCTGTCCATCTCACTGTCCCCCTGTCCATCCCACTGCCACTGCTGGTAAGCCAGGATCCACAATGGCAGCCTGTGCCCAGTGCCAGTCCAGGGGCCGACTACTCCCGCTGCCTGCAGCTCATTGCCAGGCCAGCAGCTAGCAGCCCAACTTCTCTCCTCCTGAGCCTTCTCCCGCCCCCGAGGGCTGCGACCCGAGCCGGCAGCCAAACTTCCAGGTTTGTACACTACCCACTCACTAATACTATTCTATGAGAACATGCATGCTTGCAATGAATCATGTGTTGCTTTTAACAATGTTCCTTCTAGAATCTGATATTGTATGTTCGTAACAATAAAACTTCCTTTTTTTTTCCTTTTTTTTTTTTTTTTTTTTTTTTTCACATATGTATTTCTGTGAGGCGGAAAGTCTGGCAATCTCATTCCAAATAGGGTGACCACCTTGGTATTAGACCCCTTTCACACTGTGCCGCCCCGTGCGTCAGCAATAAAGCGGCGCTATTTATTAACCCCCCATTAGGGGCTGAAAAGGGCTTAAATCCGCCTGCAAAATGCCGCTGCAGGGGCATTTTGCCAGCGGTATAGCAGCGCTGCCCCGATGATTTTTCTGGGGGGCGGGTGGGGGGTGTCCCTGAATGACAGTTTGAAAATGTGGTCACCCTACCCCCTCGCCCCTGTCAATGCAGCGCTTTTGCAGGAGCCCAGCAGAAGGAGCAGCCAGTGTGCAGCCGACAGCTTACAGAATGGGACAGCAGGAGAGAGGTATGTACAGTCCATTACTGTCCCTCTGCCAAACCCACTGTCCCCCTGTCCATCCCTCTGTCCATCCTACTGTCCCCCTGTCCATCCCTCTGTCCATCCCACTGTCCCCCTGTCCATCCCACTGTCCCCCTGTCCATCTCACTGTCCCCCTGTCCATCTCACTGTCCCACTGTCCATCTCACTGTCCCCCTGTCCATCTCAATGTCCCCCTGTCCATCTCACTGTCCCCCTGTGCATCTCACTGTCCCCCTGTCCATCCCTCTGTCCCCCTGTCCATCCCTCTGTCCCCCTGTCCATCTCACTGTCCCCCTGTCCATCTCACTTTCCCCCTGTCCATCCCTCTGTCCCCCTGTCCATCTCACTGTCCCCCTGTCCATCTCACTGTCCCCCTGTCCATCCCTCTGTCCATCCCACTGTCCCCCTGTCCATCCCACTGTCCCCCTGTCCATCTCACTGTCCCCCTGTCCATCCCTCTGTCCCCCTGTCCATCCCTCTGTCCCCCTGTCCATCTCACTGTCCCCCTGTCCATCTCACTGTCCCACTGTCCATCTCACTGTCCCCCTGTCCATCCCACTGCCACTGCTGGTAAGCCAGGATCCACAATGGCAGCCTGTGCCCAGTGCCAGTCCAGGGGCCGACTACTCCCGCTGCCTGCAGCTCATTGCCAGGCCAGCAGCTAGCAGCCCAACTTCTCTCCTCCTGAGCCTTCTCCCGCCCCCGAGGGCTGCGACCCGAGCCGGCAGCCAAACTTCCAGGTTTGTACACTACCCACTCACTAATACTATTCTATGAGAACATGCATGCTTGCAATGAATCATGTGTTGCTTTTAACAATGTTCCTTCTAGAATCCGATATTGTATGTTCGTGACAATAAAACTTCCTTTTTTTTTTTCCTTTTTTTTTTTTTTTTTTTTTTTTCACATATGTATTTCTGTGACGCGGAAAGTCTGGCAATCTCATTCCAAATAGGGTGACCACCTTGGTATTAGACCCCTTTCACACTGTGCCGCCCCGGGCGTCAGCAATAAAGCGGCGCTATTTATTAACCCCCCATTAGGGGCTGAAAAGGGCTTAAATCCGCCTGCAAAATGCCGCTGCAGGGGCATTTTGCCAGCGGTATAGCAGCGCTGCCCCATTGATTTTTCTGGGGGGCGGGGGGGGTGTCCCTGAATGACAGTTTGAAAATGTGGTCACCCTACCCCCTCGCCCCTGTCAATGCAGCGCTTTTGCAGGAGCCCAGCAGAAGGAGCAGCCAGTGTGCAGCCGACAGCTTACAGAATGGGACAGCAGGAGAGAGGTATGTACAGTCCATTACTGTCCCTCTGCCAAACCCACTGTCCCCCTGTCCATCCCTCTGTCCATCCTACTGTCCCCCTGTCCATCCCTCTGTCCATCCCACTGTCCCCCTGTCCATCCAACTGTCCCCCTGTCCATCCCACTGTCCCCCTGTCCATCCCACTGTCCCCCTGTCCATCTCACTGTCTCCCTGTCCATCTCACTGTCCCCCTGTCCATCCCTCTGTCCATCCCACTGTCCCCCTGTCCATCCAACTGTCCCCCTGTCCATCCCACTGTCCCCCTGTCCATCCCACTGTCCCCCTGTCCATCTCACTGTCTCCCTGTCCATCTCACTGTCCCCCTGTCCATCTCACTGTCCCCCTGTCCATCTCACTGTCCCCCTGTCCATCTCACTGTCCCCCTGTCCATCCCACTGTCCCCCTGTCCATCCCACTGTCCCCCTGTCCATCTCACTGTCCCCCTGTCCATCTCACTGTCCCACTGTCCATCTCACTGTCCCCCTGTCCATCCCACTGCCACTGCTGGTAAGCCAGGATCCACAATGGCAGCCTGTGCCCAGTGCCAGTCCAGGGGCCGACTACTCCCGCTGCCTGCAGCTCATTGCCAGGCCAGCAGCTAGCAGCCCAACTTCTCTCCTCCTGAGCCTTCTCCCGCCCCCGAGGGCTGCGACCCGAGCCGGCAGCCAAACTTCCAGGTTTGTACACTACCCACTCACTAAAACTATTCTATGAGAACATGCATGCTTGCAATGAATCATGTGTTGCTTTTAACAATGTTCCTTCTAGAATCCGATATTGTATGTTCGTAACAATAAAACTTCCTTTTTTTTTTCCTTTTTTTTTTTTTTTTTTTTTTCACATATGTATTTCTGTGAGGCGGAAAGTCTGGCAATCTCATTCCAAATAGGGTGACCACCTTGGTATTAGACCCCTTTCACACTGTGCCGCCCCGGGCGTCAGCAATAAAGCGGCGCTATTTATTAACCCCCCATTAGGGGCTGAAAAGGGCTTAAATCCGCCTGCAAAATGCCGCTGCAAGGGCATTTTGCCAGCGGTATAGCAGCGCTGCCCTGATGATTTTTCTGGGGGGCGGGGGGGGGGTGTCCCTGAATGACAGTTTGAAAATGTGGTCACCCTACCCCCTCGCCCCTGTCAATGCAGCGCTTTTCCAGGAGCCCAGCAGAAGGAGCAGCCAGTGTGCAGCCGACAGCTTACAGAATGGGACAGCAGGAGAGAGGTATGTACAGTCCATTACTGTCCCTCTGCCAAACCCACTGTCCCCCTGTCCATCCCTCTGTCCATCCTACTGTCCCCCTGTCCATCCCTCTGTCCATCTCACTGTCCCACTGTCCATCTCACTGTCCCCCTGTCCATCTCACTGTCCCCCTGTCCATCTCACTGTCCCACTGTCCATCTCACTGTCCCCCTGTCCATCTCACTGTCCCACTGTCCATCTCACTGTCCCCCTGTCCATCTCACTGTCCCCCTGTCCATCTCACTGTCCCACTGTCCATCTCACTGTCCCCCTGTCCATCTCACTGTCCCCCTGTCCATCCCATTGCCACTGCTGGTAAGCCAGGATCCACAATGGCAGCCTGTGCCCAGTGCCAGTTCAGGGGCCGACTACTCCCGCTGCCTGCAGCTCATTGCCAGGCCAGCAGCTAGCAGCCCAACTTCTCTCCTCCTGAGCCTTCTCCCGCCCCCGAGGGCTGCGACCCGAGCCGGCAGCCAAACTTCCAGGTTTGTACACTACCCACTCACTAATACTATTCTATGAGAACATGCATGCTTGCAATGAATCATGTGTTGCTTTTAACAATGTTCCTTCTAGAATCCGATATTGTATGTTCGTGACAATAAAACTTCCTTTTTTTTTTTTTTTTTTTTTCACATATGTATTTCTGTGAGGCGGAAAGTCTGGCAATCTCATTCCAAATAGGGTGACCACCTTGGTATTAGACCCCTTTCACACTGTGCCACCCCGGGCGTCAGCAATAAAGCGGCGCTATTTATTAACCCCCCATTAGGGGCTGAAAAGGGCTTAAATCCGCCTGCAAAATGCCGCTGCAGGGGCATTTTGCCAGCGGTATAGCAGCGCTGCCCCATTGATTTTTCTGGGGGGCGGGGGGGGTGTCCCTGAATGACAGTTTGAAAATGTGGTCACCCTACCCCCTCGCCCCTGTCAATGCAGCGCTTTTCCAGGAGCCCAGCAGAAGGAGCAGCCAGTGTGCAGCCGACAGCTTACAGAATGGGACAGCAGGAGAGAGGTATGTACAGTCCATTACTGTCCCTCTGCCAAACCCACTGTCCCCCTGTCCATCCCTCTGTCCATCCTACTGTCCCCCTGTCCATCCCTCTGTCCATCCCACTGTCCCCCTGTCCATCTCACTGTCCCCCTGTCCATCTCACTGTCCAACTGTCCATCTCACTGTCCCCCTGTCCATCCCACTGTCCCCCTGTCCATCCCACTGTCCCCCTGTCCATCTCACTGTCCCCCTGTCCATCCCACTGTCCCCCTGTCCATCCCACTGTCCCCCTGTCCATCTCACTGTCCCCCTGTCCATCTCACTGTCCCCCTGTCCATCTCAATGTCCCACTGTCCATCTCACTGTCCCCCTGTCCATCTCACTGTCCCCCTGTCCATCCCTCTGTCCATCCCACTGTCCCCCTGTCCATCTCACTGTCCCCCTGTCCATCTCAATGTCCCCCTGTCCATCTCACTGTCCCCCTGTCCATCCCACTGTCCCCCTGTCCATCCCTCTGTCCATCCCACTGTCCCCCTGTCCATCTCACTGTCCCCCTGTCCATCTCACTGTCCCCTTGTCCATCTCAATGTCCCACTGTCCATCTCACTGTCCCCCTGTCCATCTCAATGTCCCCCTGTCCATCTCACTGTCCCCCTGTCCATCCCACTGTCCCCCTGTCCATCCCACTGTCCCCCTGTCCATCCCACTGTCCCCCTGTCCATCTCACTGTCCCCCTGTCCATCTCACTGTCCCCCTGTCCATCCCACTGTCCCCCTGTCCATCTCACTGTCCCCCTGTCCATCTCACTGTCCCACTGTCCATCTCACTGTCCCCCTGTCCATCTCAATGTCCCCCTGTCCATCTCACTGTCCCCCTGTCCATCTCACTGTCCCCCTGTCCATCCCTCTGTCCCCCTGTCCATCCCTCTGTCCCCCTGTCCATCTCACTGTCCCCCTGTCCATCTCACTGTCCCACTGTCCATCTCACTGTCCCCCTGTCCATCCCACTGCCACTGCTGGTAAGCCAGGATCCACAATGGCAGCCTGTGCCCAGTGCCAGTCCAGGGGCCGACTACTCCCGCTGCCTGCAGCTCATTGCCAGGCCAGCAGCTAGCAGCCCAACTTCTCTCCTCCTGAGCCTTCTCCCGCCCCCGAGGGCTGCGACCCGAGCCGGCAGCCAAACTTCCAGGTTTGTACACTACCCACTCACTAATACTATTCTATGAGAACATGCATGCTTGCAATGAATCATGTGTTGCTTTTAACAATGTTCCTTCTAGAATCCGACATTGTATGTTCGTGACAATAAAACTTCCTTTTTTTTTTTCCTTTTTTTTTTTTTTTTTTTTTTTCACATATGTATTTCTGTGAGGCGGAAAGTCTGGCAATCTCATTCCAAATAGGCTGACCACCTTGGTATTAGACCCCTTTCACACTGTGCCGCCCCGGGCGTCAGCAATAAAGCGGCGCTATTTATTAACCCCCCATTAGGGGCTGAAAAGGGCTTAAATCCGCCTGCAAAATGCCGCTGCAGGGGCATTTTGCCAGCGGTATAGCAGCGCTGCCCCGATGATTTTTCTGGGGGGCGGGGGGGGGGGTGTCCCTGAATGACAGTTTGAAAATGTGGTCACCCTACCCCCTCGCCCCTGTCAATGCAGCGCTTTTGCAGGAGCCCAGCAGAAGGAGCAGCCAGTGTGCAGCCGACAGCTTACAGAATGGGACAGCAGGAGAGAGGTATGTACAGTCCATTACTGTCCCTCTGCCAAACCCACTGTCCCCCTGTCCATCCCTCTGTCCATCCTACTGTCCCCCTGTCCATCCCTCTGTCCATCCCACTGTCCCCCTGTCCATCCCACTGTCCCCCTGTCCATCCCACTGTCCCCCTGTCCATCCCACTGTCCCCCTGTCCATCTCACTGTCTCCCTGTCCATCTCACTGTCCCCCTGTCCATCCCACTGTCCACCTGTCCATCTCACTGTCCCCCTGTCCATCTCACTGTCCCACTGTCCATCTCACTGTCCCCCTGTCCATCTCAATGTCCCCCTGTCCATCTCACTGTCCCCCTGTCCATCTCACTGTCCCCCTGTCCATCTCACTGTCCCACTGTCCATCTCACTGTCCCCCTGTCCATCTCAATGTCCCCCTGTCCATCTCACTGTCCCCCTGTCCATCTCACTGTCCCCCTGTCCATCTCACTGTCCCCCTGTCCATCCCACTGTCCCCCTGTCCATCCCACTGTCCCCCTGTCCATCTCACTGTCCCCCTGTCCATCTCACTGTCCCACTGTCCATCTCACTGTCCCCCTGTCCATCCCACTGCCACTGCTGGTAAGCCAGGATCCACAATGGCAGCCTGTGCCCAGTGCCAGTCCAGGGGCCGACTACTCCCGCTGCCTGCAGCTCATTGCCAGGCCAGCAGCTAGCAGCCCAACTTCTCTCCTCCTGAGCCTTCTCCCGCCCCCGAGGGCTGCGACCCGAGCCGGCAGCCAAACTTCCAGGTTTGTACACTACCCACTCACTAATACTATTCTATGAGAACATGCATGCTTGCAATGAATCATGTGTTGCTTTTAACAATGTTCCTTCTAGAATCTGATATTGTATGTTCGTAACAATAAAACTTCCTTTTTTTTTCCTTTTTTTTTTTTTTTCACATATGTATTTCTGTGAGGCGGAAAGTCTGGCAATCTCATTCCAAATAGGGTGACCACCTTGGTATTAGACCCCTTTCACACTGTGCCGCCCCGGGCGTCAGCAATAAAGCGGCGCTATTTATTAACCCCCCATTAGGGGCTGAAAAGGGCTTAAATCCGCCTGCAAAATGCCGCTGCAGGGGCATTTTGCCAGCGGTATAGCAGCGCTGCCCCATTGATTTTTCTGGGGGGCGGGGGGGGTGTCCCTGAATGACAGTTTGAAAATGTGGTCACCCTACCCCCTCGCCCCTGTCAATGCAGCGCTTTTGCAGGAGCCCAGCAGAAGGAGCAGCCAGTGTGCAGCCGACAGCTTACAGAATGGGACAGCAGGAGAGAGGTATGTACAGTCCATTACTGTCCCTCTGCCAAACCCACTGTCCCCCTGTCCATCCCTCTGTCCATCCTACTGTCCCCCTGTCCATCCCTCTGTCCATCCCACTGTCCCCCTGTCCATCCCACTGTCCCCCTGTCCATCCCACTGTCCCCCTGTCCATCCCACTGTCCCCCTGTCCATCTCACTGTCTCCCTGTCCATCTCACTGTCCCCCTGTCCATCCCACTGTCCACATGTCCATCTCACTGTCCCCCTGTCCATCTCAATGTCCCCCTGTCCATCTCACTGTCCCCCTGTCCATCTCACTGTCCCACTGTCCATCTCACTGTCCCCCTGTCCATCTCAATGTCCCCCTGTCCATCTCACTGTCCCCCTGTCCATCTCACTGTCCCCCTGTCCATCTCACTGTCCCCCTGTCCATCTCACTGTCCCCCTGTCCATCTCACTGTCCCCCTGTCCATCTCACTGTCCCCCTGTCCATCTCACTGTCCCCCTGTCCATCCCACTGTCCCCCTGTCCATCCCACTGTCCCCCTGTCCATCTCACTGTCCCCCTGTCCATCTCACTGTCCCACTGTCCATCTCACTGTCCCCCTGTCCATCCCACTGCCACTGCTGGTAAGCCAGGATCCACAATGGCAGCCTGTGCCCAGTGCCAGTCCAGGGGCCGACTACTCCCGCTGCCTGCAGCTCATTGCCAGGCCAGCAGCTAGCAGCCCAACTTCTCTCCTCCTGAGCCTTCTCCCGCCCCCGAGGGCTGCGACCCGAGCCGGCAGCCAAACTTCCAGGTTTGTACACTACCCACTCACTAAAACTATTCTATGAGAACATGCATGCTTGCAATGAATCATGTGTTGCTTTTAACAATGTTCCTTCTAGAATCCGATATTGTATGTTCGTAACAATAAAACTTCCTTTTTTTTTTCCTTTTTTTTTTTTTTTTTCACATATGTATTTCTGTGAGGCGGAAAGTCTGGCAATCTCATTCCAAATAGGGTGACCACCTTGGTATTAGACCCCTTTCACACTGTGCCGCCCCGGGCGTCAGCAATAAAGCGGCGCTATTTATTAACCCCCCATTAGGGGCTGAAAAGGGCTTAAATCCGCCTGCAAAATGCCGCTGCAAGGGCATTTTGCCAGCGGTATAGCAGCGCTGCCCTGATGATTTTTCTGGGGGGCGGGGGGGGTGTCCCTGAATGACAGTTTGAAAATGTGGTCACCCTACCCCCTCGCCCCTGTCAATGCAGCGCTTTTCCAGGAGCCCAGCAGAAGGAGCAGCCAGTGTGCAGCCGACAGCTTACAGAATGGGACAGCAGGAGAGAGGTATGTACAGTCCATTACTGTCCCTCTGCCAAACCCACTGTCCCCCTGTCCATCCCTCTGTCCATCCTACTGTCCCCCTGTCCATCCCTCTGTCCATCTCACTGTCCCACTGTCCATCTCACTGTCCCCCTGTCCATCTCACTGTCCCCCTGTCCATCTCACTGTCCCACTGTCCATCTCACTGTCCCCCTGTCCATCTCACTGTCCCCCTGTCCATCTCACTGTCCCCCTGTCCATCTCAATGTCCCCCTGTCCATCTCACTGTCCCCCTGTCCATCTCACTGTCCCCCTGTCCATCTCACTGTCCCCCTGTCCATCTCACTGTCCCCCTGTCCATCTCACTGTCCCCCTGTCCTTCTCACTGTCCCACTGTCCATCTCACTGTCCCCCTGTCCATCCCATTGCCACTGCTGGTAAGCCAGGATCCACAATGGCAGCCTGTGCCCAGTGCCAGTCCAGGGGCCGACTACTCCCGCTGCCTGCAGCTCATTGCCAGGCCAGCAGCTAGCAGCCCAACTTCTCTCCTCCTGAGCCTTCTCCCGCCCCCGAGGGCTGCGACCCGAGCCGGCAGCCAAACTTCCAGGTTTGTACACTACCCACTCACTAATACTATTCTATGAGAACATGCATGCTTGCAATGAATCATGTGTTGCTTTTAACAATGTTCCTTCTAGAATCCGATATTGTATGTTCGTGACAATAAAACTTCCTTTTTTTTTTTCCTTTTTTTTTTTTTTTTTTTTCACATATGTATTTCTGTGAGGCGGAAAGTCTGGCAATCTCATTCCAAATAGGGTGACCACCTTGGTATTAGACCCCTTTCACACTGTGCCGCCCCGGGCGTCAGCAATAAAGCGGCGCTATTTATTAACCCCCCATTAGGGGCTGAAAAGGGCTTAAATCCGCCTGCAAAATGCAGCTGCAGGGGCATTTTGCCAGCGGTATAGCAGCGCTGCCCCATTGATTTTTCTGGGGGGCGGGGGGGGTGTCCCTGAATGACAGTTTGAAAATGTGGTCACCCTACCCCCTCGCCCCTGTCAATGCAGCGCTTTTCCAGGAGCCCAGCAGAAGGAGCAGCCAGTGTGCAGCCGACAGCTTACAGAATGGGACAGCAGGAGAGAGGTATGTACAGTCCATTACTGTCCCTCTGCCAAACCCACT